>NC_089258.1:42414761-42666827 GCF_963930625.1 Muntiacus reevesi | reverse complement strand
TGTGCATGTATGCGTGTGTGGTTGTGTGAATATGCATGCATGTGTGTGTGGTGTGAATATGCATGCATGTGTGTGGGGGTGTGTGTGAATATGCATGCATGTGTGTGTGCATGTGTGGGGGGTGTGTGTGAATATGCATGCATGTGGGGGGGTGTGAATATGCATGTGTGTATGAATGTATGTGTGTGTGGTGTGTGAATATGCATGCGCGTGTGTGGTGTGACTATGCATGCATGCGTGTGTGTGGTGTGTGTGCATGTGTGTGTGGTGTGTGAATATGTGTGCATGTGTGTGTGTGCATGTGTGGGGGGTGTGAATATGCATGCATGTGTGTGTGTGTGGTGTGTATGCATGTCTGTGTGTGGTGTGTGAATATGCATGCATGTGTGTGTGAGGTGTGTGAATATGCATGCATGTGTGTGTGCATGTATGTGTGTGTGGTGTGTGAATATGCATGCATGTGTGTGCGTGGTGTGCAGGGTGTGTGTGTGCATGTGTGTGTGTGGTGTGTGAATATGCACGCATGTGTGTGTGTGGTGTGCAGGGTGTGTGTGTGTGTGCATGTGTGTGTGCATGATGTGTGTGTATGAGTGCATGTGTGTGTGTGGTGTGTGAATATGCATGCATGTGTGTGTGCATGTATGTGTGTGTGGTGTGTGAATATGCATGCATGTGTGTGTTGTGTGCAGGGTGTGTGAGTGTGTGTGTTGCATGTGTGTGTGTGGTGTGTGGTGTGTGTGTATGAGTGTATGTGTGTGTATGTGTGTGTGCATGCGTGTGTGGTGTGTTATTCCCAGCACTGGGCTCTGCCAGCTGTGCTCCTCCCGCAGAAAAGGGAAAAATACTTTCTGTCAACACGCGGAAGAAGACATGGTTGCTGGACTGCAAGTGTAAGCACCTCCACATGCTTGGCCTGTGACCTGTCTGGTCTTTGGTCAACAGCACAAAAAAGACGACCTCGCAGGAACCCGCCAGGACTCAGGAGCTCCCAAAAGCTCTGGGTTCAAGGTTGATGTCTGAGACAGCCACCTCTCTGGAGCCTCGTGGATGCAGCTTTGGCCGATGGTGTTTTCTTTGTTCCCTTGAAAAGCAAGTAAATTAAGATCTTGGGATTAATGTAAACACTACTATATACAAATAGGTAAACAACAAGGACCTACTGTGTAGTTCAAGGGAACTCATTATCTTGTAATAATCTGTAAGGGAAAGGAATCAAAAAACAAAAAAATACGTATGTATAACTGAATCTAGCTCGAAGGACAAGAATTTGGAGGCTTCCCTTGTAGCTCAGTGGGTAAAGAATCTGCCTGCAATACAAGAGACCCCGGTTCAATTCCTGGGTCAGGAAGATCCCCTGGAGAAGGAAATGGCAACCCACTCCAGTCTTCTTGCCTGGAGAATCCCAGAGACAGAGGAGCCTGACAGGCTACAGTCCCCAGGGTCACAAGAGTCGGACACGACAGTTAGCAACTAAACCACCATAACTGACTCACTTTGCTATACACCTGAAACTAACACAACCTCGTAATTAATTATACTTCAACTAAAAAGAAAAGTAACTAGAAAAAGAGAAGTAAGGGGTTCGTGAATTAGGGATGGCAGTTATTGCAAACATCAGGGGCCAATTACTAACCAAAATAAACCAAGAACCAAACAAAAACAAAATGCAAATACAAAATTCCTATCAGACATTGCCCAGGAACAAAGTCTGGGAGGTTCGGGAGATTTTAAGGTATAACCAAATAAGGCAGCCTCTCACCCCACACATCTACACAGTACTTGGGCCCGAACAACCTCTGGCAGATTCTGACTTTAATAGAGTGTTTTCTGTAACTGATTCTTGTAACTTGTCTCATCTACATTAGTCTCTTAGTCTTGCCTTTTCCTTTATGTGTATCACAGATGTCTTTCACCATCATACACTCATTCCGAAAAATGAATTGCTTGATTGGAATGGAAGACAGAACTGCCTGTTGTGGCTGAGCTCAAATCGGTCTTCCCTCTCCCCTCACCCCCTCCCCTTCCTTCTCATCTGAGCATGTTCAGTTGACTTTTCAGTTACTCTGGTATCTGTGATGAGACACAATCACAGTACAAGTGTTTTGCTCAAATGCCAACGCCCCGTGTCTGTGACACTAATAATTTGCCATTATTAACTCATCAAGTAGATGAATTTGTGTCTTCACTGAACTATTCAACTTGCCCCCTGTGGATTCTGGAGGTGAGGTGAGGAGCCGCAGGCAGTTGGAGGGTGTCGAGCCCCCGCCCGCTCTCTGGACCAGCCTCCACGTCCCCGGCCTGGGGCGGCAGAGCGCCTGGCAGGTCTCCCTGAAGCCTCAGCCTCACCCTCTCCCACCTCCTCTCCCTCCGTGCATCTCTCCCGCGTCTCTCGGAAGGCTGTGCTCCTCTTCTGACGAAGGCTGCTTTCTTCCTCTGTCCCACAGGAGACCGTCCTGTACAGAAAACACTTGCCTTCAGGGAAGATGGTCTAGGTTTATAATCGCCAACTCTGGGAGAGTCTCAGCTTCCTAAGCCAACTTCTTCTATTAAGGATTTGCAAATCTTACTGTGCAAGAACCTCGCAGACTTCTCCCTCAGGTTCAGTATAGTGATGCGTGGAGTATTACCACCCTCGCGTATACCATACCATCGCGCTCTATTAATACGCACACTTGCAGTGTAAACGCTGACAGCTGTCTTGTCTTTAACGCAAGTGCCTGGCTTCGGCTCTGCTTGCCCGGGACCCCCTCTGAGGGGCCCAGCTTGCAGCAACACTCTGTCGTCCACACACGAGACAGAGCTGGAACCCCCCACCCTCAACCCTCGCCGGCTCCGGTGTTTGAGAGATCTGGGTTGATTTCAGTAACTGATCATTTGGGCCACTTGTTTTTGCTCTTCCTGAGCTTTAAATTCCCACTCTTGTGTTTAAATTCACCAACAAAGAGGGATCCCTGGAAACCAAGCCCCCTCCCACCTCAGGGAAAACAGGACCCAGGCCCCTCTCTCTGCCGGCGACCTTGGTCTCGCTATGTGACCGGGTCTGCTGCGTAATTTCCAGGTCCCATCAGTAGAAAACCTCTGTGTTCTCAAAGTCCCCCCACGGATACTGCCGAAGGCATCTTGCAACCACAGTCAGAAACAGCAGGACTGGTGCGGCCGCAGCACAGGTGAGTGACGGCCTGAGACCCACACAGAGCAATGATAACCTAGAATTCTAAGCTCACTCTTGCCTCTAAATTTCTCAATTTATTTTCAGTTCAAAAGTCATGATTTCCATGAAGTGATTTAAAATTATACCCAATGAATACTATATTTCCTGATCTGAAGTCAGGACACTCTGGGCCTCACCAAAGAGAGGGGCCCCTAGTCACACACAGTGGTCATGCCAGGAGCCTGGTTTCCTGTGACCCAGTGAGGCCCCTGACTCTGTCTCCCACTTACGTGAGCGAAGGGCATGACCACAATGTACACGTCCGCCAGGTAAAGTCCTTGGTCAGGAGACAAGGGATTTTCTCCCATCCCTCTCTCCGTGGCAACGACTTACTCATAATGATCATCTGGTATGGGTAATATAAGACAGTTGTTAAACCCAACACTTTTATTTGTTGGGTTTATTTGTTGGGCTTGAACCTCTATACACCATGTAGAGGTTCATGGCCTTGTACAGGAGGCAGTGGTCAGGACCATCCCCAAGAAAAAGAAATGCAAAAAGCAAAATGGCTGTCTGAAGAGGCCTTAAAATAGCTGTAAAAAGAAGAGAAGCAAAAAGCAGAGGAGAAAAGGAAAGATATTCCTGTTTGAATGCGGAGTTCCAAAGAACAGCAAGGAGAGATAAGAAAGCCTTCCTCAGTGATCATTGTAAAGAAATAGAGGAAAACAATAGAATGGGAAAGACTGGAGATCTCTTCAAGAAAATTAGAGACACCAAAGAAACTTTTCATGCAAAGATGGGCACAATAAAGGGCAGAAACAGTATGGACCTAACAGAAGCAGAAGATATTAAGAAGAGGTAGCAAGGATACACAGAAGAACTATAAAAAAATATCCTCATGACTCAGATAACCACAAGGGTGTGATCACTCACCTAGAACCAAACTTGCTAGAGTCCAAAGTCAAGTGGGCCTTAGGAAGCATCACTACGAACAAATCTAGTGGAAGTGATGGAATTCCAGTTGAGCTATTTCAAATCCTAAAAGATGATGTTGTGAAAGTGTTACACTCAATATGCCAGCAAATTTGGAAAACTCAACAGTGGCCACAGGACTGGAAAAGGTCAGTTTTCATTCCAATCCCAAAGAAAGGCAGTGCCAAAGAATGTTCAGACTAATACACAATTGCACTAATTTTACACACTAGCAAAGTAATGCTCAAAATTCTCCAAGCCAGACTCCAACAGCATGTGAACCAAGATCTCCCAGATGTCCAAGCTGGACTTAGAAAAGGACGAGGAACCAGAGATCAAATTGCCAATATCTGTTGGATCAGAGTAAAAGCAAGAGAGTTCCAGAAAAACATTTACTTCTACTTTATTGACTACACTAAAGCCTTTGACTGTGTGGATCAAAACAAATTGTGGAAAATTCTTCAAGAGCTGGGAATACCAGAGAAATACCAGCTGAGAAATCTGTATGCAGGTCAAGAAGCAACAGTTAGAACTGGACATGGAACAACAGACTAGTTCCAGATTAGGAAAGGAGTACATCAAGGCTATATATTGTCAACCTGCTTATTTAACTTATATGCAGAGTACACCATACAAAATGCCAGGCTGGATGAAGCACAAGCTGGAATCAAGATTGCTGGGAAAAGTATCACTAACCTCAGATACACTGAAGATACCACCCTTATGGCAGAAAATGAAGAGGAACTAAAAAGCCTCTTTATGAAAGTGAAAGAGGAGAGTGAAAAAGTTGGCTTAAAGGTCAACATTCAAAAGACGAAGATCATGGCATCCGGTTCCATCACTTCATGGCAAATAGATGGGGAAACAACGGAAATAGTAAGAGACTTTATTTTTTTGGGCTCCAAAATCACTGCAGATGGTGATTGCAGCCATGAAATTAAAAGACGCTTGCTCCTTGGAAGAAAAGCTATGACCAACCTAGACAGCATGTTAATAAGCAGAGACATTACTTTGCCAACAAAGGTCCATCTAGTCAAAGCTATAGTTTTTCCAGTGGTCATGTATGGATGTGAGAGTTGGACTATAAAGAAAGCTGAACATCGAATAATTGATGTTTTTGAAATGTGGTGTTGGAGAAGACTCTTGAGAGTCCCTTGGACTGCAAGGAGATTCAACCAGTCCATCCTAAAGGAAATCAGTAGTGAATGTTCATTGGAAGGACTGATGCTGAAGCTGAAACTCCAATACTTTGGCCACCTGATGGAAAGAACTGACTCATTGGAAAAGATCCTGATGCTGGGAAAGATTAAAGGCAGGAGAAGGGGACAGCAGAGGATGAGATGATTGGATGGCATCACTGACTCAATGAACTTGAGTTTGAGCAAGCTTCAGGAGTTGGTGATGGACAGGGAGGCCTGGGGTGCTGCAGTCCATGGGGTCACAAAGAGTGGGACATGACTGAGTGACTGAACTGAACTGATTCTTTAATGTAGTGTTATTTTGCATGGAAGCTTCTTAAATATTAGTAGTAGAAGTCACTGTCATAATGGTGCTATTTTAGACATCATTCTAAATATAGTTGTATGTTTTCCCACAATTTCTATATAAGAAAACACATACTGGTTAAGATTAATGGAACATTTAAGAACATTGGGTTGAGTCATATTCAGTAACTCTAAACACCTTTTGAAATCAAATCTTTGTAATTTGCTGTTATGTAGAATAAGTACACTGTATACTTATAAAAAACAAATTAAGAAAAATATTAATAGGCCTATTTATTAATATCAATACTGTTTTGGGGGTTTCTCAAGGCAAGGATACTGAAATGGTTTGCCATTTCCTCCTCAGTCGACCACATTTTGTCAGACCTCTCCACCGTGATCCGTCTATCTTGGGAGGCCCTACACAGCATGGCTCTTAGTTTCACTGAGTTAGACAAGGCTGCTGTCTGTGTGATCAGTTTGGGTAGTTTTCTGTGATTGTAGTTTTCATTCTGTCTGCCCTCTGATGGATAAGAGTAAGAGGCTTATGGAAGCTTTGGCCACCTGATGTGAGGAACTGACTCATTGGAAAAGACCCTGATGTTGGGAAAGATTGAAGGTGGGAGGAGAAGGGGACGACAGAGGATGAGATGGTTGGATGCATCACCGACTCAATGGATGTGAGTTTGAGTAAGCTCTGGGAGTTGGTGATGGACAGGGAGGCCTGGCATGCTGCAGTCCATAGGGTCGCAAAGAGTCGGACACAATTGATCGACTGAACTGAGTTAGTATTAGTAGACCTCCAAACTGTGCCATTACGACAAATGGTGTGAATCATTTTCATGGCATCACCCACAGTTGCTCTCAACTCTGAACTAACCTTGAGTCTCCTCAAGAGGAAAGCAAGTTTCTGAGGTTAAAGATGTTTCTCCTTTCTCCAGAATTCAGTACCATGCCTGACACACAGCAGTCCCTGAGAACAATTGCAAAATGAGCGCTGCCTCAGCCACTTTGAGCAATTGGCAGGTCAGGTCACTGGCATGAGCCGAAGAAAGAAATGTCGGGAGAAGTTTTGTTGTGTTTTATTTTAACGGCCGGAAGGTCAAAATGATTTCCACAGCCATGACCTTATTTCGGCTGGAAAGGTCGATGCTCACCTCCCCCTCGCGTCACCAACTGTCCGGCCATGCTCCCTTGTTTCTGTCTCTGCTCTTAGCGTGTGTATTGAATGTCTGTCATTTTTCAGTGTCGATTTTCATAAGCTTAATATGATACTTTAGAAAATGGCAAAGATAAATCTGCTGTTTAATTCCAGTTTTGCTCAAAGGGATGGCAGATCATCCACATTCCACATGCTGTCTTTGTAAGGAAATGGGAAATTCTCCAGAGCAATTAGTCAGAATAAGATTGGAAGGTCTTGACTCTCTCAAGATGCCTCCAATTTTTAGACTCTTTGGAATAGTTGAGATGACCTGTGGCCAATGTCCAGGGGACAAGACTGACCCTGGAAAATTAAAGGAGTTTCCCATCAGGAATTCCCCTGGAGCCAGCACAGGACCACATGGTGCTTCAAAACTGAAGCCAAGAAGCTTGGTCTTTGCTGGAGATGCGCGAGAGTGCAGACAGGCAGCGGGCATGCTGACGGCGGGCGCTGCCGTCCTCTCAGGTGCCCTGCGCTCACTGCGGATGCTCTGAGTGGTCCAGGTTCAAAGTGAGCAGCCGTGAAGCTCTCCTGGGAGACCGAGCCAGCGGTAAGCACAGTTGGATATTCCAGAAATATACTGATGACATAACATCATGAAATTTGTTGACTCTCTATGTCATGACAACCTGGTTCTGGGTGGTGGGGTAGGGAGATGGGGGTGAGGACAGGATGAGGGCTGTGCTGCTTTCTTGGAGACAACAACAAGCAGGGACATCCTCCTCCAAGGAAGCAGAGTGGTGGGAAAGCTGAGCCACCTCCGTCAGAGCAGCCCCCAGCCTGGGACCACCCTAAGGCCCTTCCCAAATAGCGTGGACCCTACTCTGTCTTCCTTATTATACTTTATAATTTCAATAGGCATTCCATCTAAATGGGTTACAGTGGATATGTCTCTGGTCATCTAAGCACTCAAGAGTGAGTTGCTAATTTTTCCTATGTCACTGAGTTTTAATCCAAGTCCTATAATCCTGTGTTTCTTTATCATTGAGCTATGATTAAATTTCTAAGGAAAAATAATAGACTAATTATTTTGTCAATTAGATTTAAATTTTTTGCTAGGTAATTATAGCAAAGAATACCATGTGACAATCTAGTAATTGTGAGAAATCTGGACAGGCTTAATAATGTCAATGACTTAACAGTTCGTAATTGTCTGGTGTGATCAGTTCAGACTTAGAGGGGAGGAAGTAGACAAGCATAGTTTTATCCCCCTGGACCAGCCCAGGGATGCGTGATGTTTTACTTGGAAGAGTTCAAAGATTTCTAAGTGGTCTTTCCATTTCCTGTGAGTTCTGTCCCTATCTATTTTGCACCTGTATTACAGATTCATCTTCCCAAAGAAGATATCTGAGCAATGAACCCTAGAATCTGTAGATTAGAAGGGATGATATGGACAGCCTGCCTCACCCTGCAGCTGGGCATCTGCGTGAAGTGTCTGGATGCTTCCCATGGAGACTTTCTCAACATAGGACCCTTGACCCACCTGCTTGAGGATCGCCTGTGATCTTGTCAAAATGCACATTCTATGTCTGCACCCCTGTTCCACTGACTTGAACACTTGATCATCAGGAGAGTCCTCTGTGGCTCAAAGATAAGGGAAAAATAGCACAAGGCAGTCCATTTCATCCTGGGAAACTCATTATTAGAAAGATACTAGAATGTTACACTCAAAAATTAAACAGCAGCAAGAATAGAGATAGGAAAAAAAATCAAAATAGCTGAATCTCCCTGTCTCACTCCTGGTCGTAAGGCAGAGAGCTCCGGTCTTGTGGTCTCTGTGGTCCTACAATCCTGTGGTCCATGTTGTCCTCGGGTCCTGTGGTCCTGTGATTCACGTGGTTCTGTGGTCCACGTGCTTCTGTAATAAAGCTTGATGCCTTGGCAACAGAGGACAGTATGTCAGAGACTACGGCTGCCTTTCTTCCAGTTTAATCTGAAAAAAATCAGCTATGATGAGTGAATCCTTGACCTTTCTTTGGGCTGGAGGCCCTCATGCTGCTCTGTATTGCTGTTACAAGGTGCAGCGTTTGTGGGCATGTTCCTGAAATGCCCGGGAGTTGTTTGCATGAATGGAGGGAATGTTCTGGAAGCATCAGTGTGCTTCAAGTTCTTCCCTTCACTGTGAGGGATCACCTCAGAGTCTCAACAGGCCCCCAACTCAGACTTTGCTTGTTCCCACACAGAGAGATTCTCTATCCTCACTTGCCCTTGGCTCAAAGTCGATGATGAAGCAGCTTGGAGGCTTTTGTGAGTGTAACCAGGCTTCATGATCTTAAAAGCACTTTTTGAAGTTCATAGAATTATAAAGAGGAGCAGTAGTAGTCTGATGCAGGGAGAATGATGTGTGTGGCTGAGCCCCATCTGTCATCTCAGCAAGTGATGAGGCCAAATTTATAGTTTAGTTTCTAAAGTCTAATAATCTCCAAATGTTCCACCAGACCCCCTTGGCAAGTCCCCTGACGACAGAGACATGCAAGTGTAATTCAGCTGAGAAAGATGAAGGTTTCACAGTCATAAAATCAGTCCTCTTCTCTTTCTTTATCCTCCAGAGAGATCACTTAAAGATCACACAGTTCTCTTTCCCCCAGTATGCTGACTCTGTATCCAATGCACACATTTGCATGTCTACATGCAACATAGACAGAGAGACACCAGGTGTATGATGAGTATTACCAGGCAGGGTAATAAAATAAGCTCATTCTCTTGAAGCTGCAGTTGTATTTGTATTGTTTGGGATGGTAATTACTGGGTGGATAAATCTGAGAAAAATTAGTCTGGGGACAGCAGAGAGGCCCTTTCTTTGTTGCCATTTATGTGGATTCTTTTTTCTGTTAAATAAGGGACTTTATTTTTTAAAACACTGTTATGTTCACAGGAAAATTGAGCAGAGGGTAGTAAGAGGCCCCGATATATCCCCTCTCACCCGCCTACTGTTTCCCTATTAGCAGCATCTTGTGTTACTGAGGCACGTTGTTGCAGTTGGTGAATCCTCACTGACACATTTGTATTAAGCAAAGTCCATGGTTTGCATTATGGTTACTCTCTGTGCTGTGGGGTTTATGGGTTTTGGCACACAATGTCAGGTATCCGTCATTACAGTGTCGTGCAGATTGGTTTCAAGACCCTAAATCTATCTTCATTTATTCCTTCTCTAACAGTCTTCCTTTCTCTATGTAGGTCTGAGTCTCAGGCCTGTATATCCTTCCTTCTCTCTTCAGAAATTCTTTTAATATTTCTCACAAGGCAGATCTACTGCTACAAATCTATTTTTCTTTGTCCGAGAAAGGCTTTACTTTTCCTTCACTTCTGAAGGATAATTTTCCTGGGTTATGCTCTGATAAAGCCTCAAATGGTCAGTCTCTGGTAACAAGGTTTCCCCTGAAGGCAAGCCTCCTAAGTAGGACGGAGTACTCTGGGCATGTTTCAGAACCGCTCCTTTCCCCTCCCTCTGCCAAAGCATGAGGGGGTGTTCTCTGATCTTCACTCTAAGGACCTGGTAGAGTTCCTGGAGGCAAAACTCACGAAAGTTGGGGACCTTCCAATGGCCTGGCCCAAAAGGACCTTTTTTTGTCTCTCAAGTGTGTCCACACTCAAGCTCCAGAAATTATTCAGCCAGCCGTTAAGTGTTCCTGCTGGCTGATTGCTCCAAGGCTTCTGTTTACGCTGTGACTCTCTGCACTCACCTATCTATCTCTTCAGGTTTCAGGGTGACTGTTTGCCCTGAAACCTCAATTCTCCAGTGAATCTAAATAGTTGTTATTTTCAAATTATTCAGCTGTTTTCTTATTGTGAGGATGGGACTGGTAATAGCCATGCTCTTCACATGTTGGGCTGGACACCAGGATATGCCATTTTCTTTTCCTCTGGGGCCAGCATTTCAAATTTCCTAGTACTAGTCTATCCACTTCCCAATTTTTAAAGATATTTTAAATGGTCTGCTTCATTATTGACCTTTGCTATGTAATAAATAATAATTTTCTTGTGTAGACATTATTTTATAAATACTTGCATTATCCTAAAGATCAAGCTGGATTTAGAAAAGGCAGAGGAACCAGAGATGAAATTGCCAATATCCGTTGGATCATCGAAAAAGCAAGACATTTCTAGAAAAACATCTACTTCTCCTTTATTGACTATGCCAAAGCCTTTGACCGTGTGGATCACAACAAATTGTGGAAAATTCTGAAGGAGATAGGAATACCAGACCACCTGACCTGCCTCCTGAGAAATCTGTATGCAGGTCAGGGAGCAACAGTTAGAACTGAACATGGAACAACAGACTGGTTCCAAAAGGAAAAGGAGTACGTCAAGGCTGCGTATTGTCACCCTGCTTATTTAACTTATATGCAGAGTACATCATGAGAAACGCTGGACTGGATGAAGCACAAGCTGGAATCAAGACTGCCAGGAGAAATATCAAGAATCTCAGATATGCAGGTGACACCACCCTTATGGCAGAAAGTGAAGAACTAAAGAGCCTCTTGATGAAAGTGAAAGAGGAGAGTGAAAAAGTTGGCTTAAAACTCAACATTCAGAAAACTAAGATCATGACATATGGTCCCATCACTTCATGGCAAATAGATGGGGAAACAGTGGAAACAATCATGGACTTTAGTTTTGGGGGCTCCAAAATCACTCAGAAGGTGACTGCAGCTCTGAAATTAAAAGAAGCTTGCTTCTTGAAGGAAAAGTTATGACCAACCTAGACAGCATATTAAAAAGCAGAGACATTACCTTGCCGACAAAGGTCCATCTAGTCAAAGCTATGGTTTTTGCAGTAGTCATGTATGGATGTGAGAGTTGGACTATAAAGAAAGCTGAACGCCGAAGAACTGATGCTTTTGAACTGTGGTGTTGGAGAGTCCCTTGGACTGCAAGGAGATCCAGCCAGTCCATCCTAAAGGAAATCAGTCCTGAATGTCAATTGGAAGGACTGAGGCTGAAGCTGAAACTCCAATATTTTGGCCACCTAATATGAAGAACTGACTCACTTGAAAAGACCCTGATGCTGGGAAAGAAAGATTGAAGGCAGGAAGAGAAGGGGATGACAGAGGATGAGATGGTTGGATGGCATCACCGGTACAGTGGACATGGATTTGGGTGGACTCCGGGAGCTAGTGGTGGACAGGGAGGCTTGCTCAGACTCATATCCATTGAGTCAGTGATGCCATCCAACCATCTCATCCTTTGTCGTCCCGTTCCCCTCCTGCCTTCAATCTTTCCCGGCATCGGGGTCTTTTCCAGTGAGTCAGCTCATCACATCAGGTGGCCAAAGTATTGGAGCTTCAGTTTCAGCACCAGTCCTTTCAATGAGTATTCAGGACTGATCTCCTTTAGGATGGACTGGCTGGATCTCCTTGCAGTCCAAGGGACTCTCAAGAGTCTTCTCCAAATCCACAGTTTAAAAGCATCAACTCTTTAGTGCTCAGCTTACTTTATGGTCCAACTCTCACATGCATACATGACTGCTGGAAAAACCATAGCCTTGACTAGACAGACCTTTGTTTGGAAAATAATGCCTGTGCTCTTTGCTAGTATGGTACCAAACTAATAATCAATGGATAACATATTCAAAACATGTTTCAGTGAATTCTCTGTAAGAAATAGATGATTTTGCCCTATGTTTATTCTACGGCTAATATATTTATTGAGTGAAATTTTTCTTATTTAGAAAATGCATCTGACCACAAGATAAGTGAATTGTTTAAGGTAGACAGATATGAATCCCAGTCTTTCTCTAACACATTCACTCTTCTTTTACTTTAAAAATGTATTTGTATGTTTTTAAATAAAAATTGTGTATATTTAAGGTATACAATATGAAGATTTGATACACATGGTGAGATGGTTATGACAGTCAAACTAATCATCTTGTCACGTCCACACATAATTATCATCTTTCTGTGTGATGAGCCCACATCAAAACTACTCTCTTCTCTGTCTTTAACTACCCCATTTGTCCTATTTCAAACTTGGTTTCTAAAAGCTCTAATTTTCTTTCCTTTGTATAAGAAGCATGAATAGTTTCCAACAAAACTTTCAAGAAGTTAAAAGAATAGAAAATAAAGTGGTAATCCATCTTTTAGGATTTAAATGTCTGTTAAAAGCTATGCTTGCATCTCTAGCATTTGGCTTATTAATAGGTATAGTGAAATTTCTAGTCATAATATACAATTTCTCCAAAATGTATACCATAGCTAATGCACAGTTTTTCTAAATTTCCCTTTGCTATTTTTTCCAAGCTGGTTCCACAGTGATCTCACAGTTATTGAGAGCGACAATCAGCCCAAGTGTGGTTTCCCGTGAATGGAGTGTAGCGGGAGCAGCTGCCACGTCTAACTCTGGCGCCTGTTGCAGCTCGGAGCCTCGGCGCAGAAGCTCAATCAGGAGACTCATTAGAGGCCTCACGAGCTGGGACTTCCTGCGTCGGATGATTTTGTTTAAAGTTGTTTTGCTTCTGCTCCACTTTCTTAATGAAGTTGATACTGTGGGTATTTTGGGTTCTGTGGGCATGCGGCTGTGAATAGATGCACAGTCTTCCAGTTTTCAAAGATTTTTGTGTTTCTTTGTAAAAATACATGACAGTCACCAAGCGCATTTAAAAGGAATGACTTGTCTTGCGAGCAGAGAAAGATTTGCTTGGAATAGAACATGCCCCACTGGCCTCCAGCTTCTGAGGGTGGGCACCCAAAGACAGCAAGACCTTGACCTCGTATCATTTGTGATAAGGTGCTTTTGGAGGGCAGAGTCTTTGAATGATTGCAATGCTCTAAGTATAACCACCTTCTTGTACTAAGCATTTTTTAATACAAAATTATTCTAAATTATTTGGCCTGTTTTCTTACCTTAGGAGAAGACAGTTTTGGTCAAAATAAAATGCTTGAGCAACTCTAGTGACACTTATTTCGATCACTGGCCTTAAGCCGAGAATGTCCTGCGTATCCCCTTCCCTCTGGGCTCTCCCTCAACGCTACCCCTGGTCTCCCGCAGGAAGCACGGTGCACCTGCTCCTCCACACCACCCACTGCTGTTAGGAAAATTAAGGGAGATAAAACCTGCTAAGCTGGTAATCCTAATCTTACTAATTTATTACTGCCTAATGAAGATGGCAGCTGCACTTTTTAAGCCAACTTTAAAACTAATATTTTGTTCCAAAAAAATTGGCATTGCCTGAATTGACACTACCAAAACAAATGAAGGATATTTTCAAGCAAATAACACCCCAGACAGGAAGATCCCAGACTAAATGTCTCAGGATTGCCCATTGGTTGCTGTCAGGAACACAGGCCCTAGACCAGGAGCCCAGAGCAGGAACAGCCAGCAGGCAGCCCACGTTACAGCGGGAGAGGAAGGCTGCCCTGACCCAGGGCTGCAGCGGTCCCCATTTCATTGCTAGTTGAAATGCAGCCTATTTTTCTTTTGCTATCTGCTATGCACAGGTAAGTAACACAGAACCTCTGTTGACCCCTAAAGACGCATGGCAAGAGCTGGGTAGATTTTCACTAAGTTAGTGGTGTGACTTTTGAGAATTATAACGACAAAAGCGTTGCAGGGCTAAGTGTCAGGAACACACTGAAAAGATGTGGGATGTCCCACAAAAAACCCGCAATGCATCCCCCTGGGAGCCTGAGACGAAGAGACACGTGGCCCCGCAGCTCAGGAGGCCGTGCCGAGTCCAGAGAGGGAGACGAGGAGGACGGCTTTGGTCAGACCTGCAGCCGTGGAGGGGCATCTGTCTGCAGGGCGGGGCGTAGGGAAAACCCAGACACGGGGATGACGGAGCGGAACTGCGGGCAAACCAGAGGCGACGAACCTCGGGC
The DNA here is from genome assembly GCF_963930625.1 of Muntiacus reevesi. Lineage (NCBI taxonomy): Eukaryota > Metazoa > Chordata > Mammalia > Artiodactyla > Cervidae > Muntiacus > Muntiacus reevesi. The sequence goes on along the minus strand of NC_089258.1, from coordinate 42,652,199 downwards.
TCAGCGGAGTCCCCTCACCTGGACCAGGGGGCCTCCCACCTGGGAAGGGTGAGGGGCCTGGAGCCGATCTCCGAGGTGCCCAGTCGATTGGTCTGCGAGTGAGGAGGCAGGCTGTCCGCTGAGAAGATGGGGAGCCTCAGCAACGGCGGCGAGTTTGGGGGGCGGCCGGGTCAGCAGCCTGAGGAGGGGTTGGTGAGCAGGCACACAGAGACGCTTAATCCTTTCAGAATCCCAGGGCGGTAAATGCTACTGCTGTTACTCGCAGATGATGGCACTAAGCCAGAGAAGGTGACGGGAAAGATGCGCAGGACCCCCGGACTGGGCAGAGCCGAGGGGGCCCCGGGGACCGCGGACGCAGGCAGCCGGTGCTCTGGGCCACGCTCCTCGCTGCATCCGAGAGAATGTTAGAACCTTTTCACATTGGCTACTGACTTTATCTGAGAAGTGACATTTGAGTATTAATTTATTTCCTGTACTCTTCGGAGTGGTAATAGACCCCGGAGCAGAGAAAACATGCTGAGCTGTGTACTGTTCCAGGTATACAGGACTCTTCTGGCTCCTTCCCGCAGCCCTACACTTGTCTAATGATACATTTTCCTTTACTGTGTATCTGCGTGTGTCTCACTGCTCCTGCTAACTGGCCATGTTTATGTCTTTTGAAAGGTCCTGCTTGTGCTCCGGCGCTGAAATCCCTGCCAACACACAAAGCTCCGCGCCACACAGAAGCAGGAGGGAGCGGACTCTGGAGGTGAGCGCAGGGCGAGCTTTTAACGGAACAGCCCGAGGATGCCAGCACTGCTGAGGCAGGAGCCGGGCTGAAACAGGGAATCGCAGACAGACAGATGGACGGACAAGAGGCTAAGGTGGACTCGGGAGGGCAGACACCCCCTAAGCTGCTACAGTGGAGTCTGATTTCTGTAACCAGAAAAGGTCACACCACGGGGACCTAGAAAGCAGGGCGATGAGGATAGGGAACCTGTGGCTCAGCCCCAGAGTGAGGGCTTAGCAAGTCGGTCCCCAATTGCAGGAGAGAAGGAAGCTTCTGGAGCGCTGTTATGCAGGTGGGGCCGTCAGTGCCCTGGAGAAGAACCCCAGCAGGCCAGGCAGGCGTGAGCAGAGGCCCAGACTCACCTCGGCAGCTACGGGGTTGGGGGCGCCCCTCAGCAGAGGTGGTGAGGTGACCCTGGGACAGGGAGTGAGTGAAGAGCATAAAACACACCCAAGGGCTTCGGGAAGCTGGGAGCACAGGGACCCGTTTTGAAAAGATCCACAGGTGATGCGTAGGCTCTGCAGGATTTGAAAAGCAGGACATAAAGAATTTCTAATTAGTTCACTTGCGTTTTGGCAAATATGCCTTTATTCATCAGAAGCATGTGGTTTGTGCAGCTTAAGTGATTTTTGCACAAATGTTATGACTAAAATGACATAGAAATCATCGTAAAACACTTGACAGACTGCAGACATGACTTACTTTACATCTACCTTCCATTTTACAGAAATATGCTGAAATTTTTTTAAAAAATGCTGTGAGATTGCTTTATGGACTTCCTGACTAAGAATACAAAAATGAAAACTCATTTATTATCTGCATTGTTCTGCCTTAAAAATCAATGGAAGTACCCACCAGAATGTTATTTAAATTGAAATACGACCACGCATTGAAAGTCAGCGCGGCTTGAAGGACACGTGACCTTCTCACGGCCGTTCGCGTCTCACTCCGGCCGATGACCCGTGTGTCTCTGTTGAGAGACCCCAGCCCAACGGCCCTGTGCCTGCGCTGCCTCCATCCCGGGGGCACCGCTGGGGATGCTGGCAGCATCGGTCCTGCTGTTTCGGAAGGGCTAATGTTGTGCATTAACATTAAACGTAAATGTATGTGTCAGTTTTAAGCACGTGCGTGCGTGCTAAGTGGCTTCAGTCGTGTCCGCCTCTTTGCAACCGCATGGACTGTAGCCCCCAGGCCCCGCTGCCCACGGGATGCTCCAGGCAGGAATACTGGGGTGGTTGCCACACCCTCCAGAGGATCTCCCAGACCCAGGCACTGAACTTGTGTCTGTGTCTCCTGCTTTGGCAGGAGGGTTCTTCACTGCTAGCACCGCGTGGGAAGCCCTTAAATGCATGTGTGAGAATGCGTATCTGTGGTTATGATACATCGCAGCAGACAGCTTTTCCTGGTTGTAACCCTGTGTTTTCATGCTTCCTCTCAGTTACAGTACCGCCATTCTAAATTCACCAGATGAAATTTACACGAAAGTGATTTATCAGATGTTCTAAGAGCCTGACTGTAATAGTGTTTTCTTTCTTTTTCTTCACAAAACACTTTCTCAGAATCCTCTATTAATTATGTCTATATATGTGCATATGTCTTTTAAAAAATAAAATATTATAAGATTTAAATTTTCTAGTATTTATTCTGGCACCAATAAATTAATGTTACATTAACTTTTATAATATTTAGATTGCAGAGGCCCAGAAACTGATTTATACGGTCCCCTAGAAGCACTGTGAAGGAGCATTCTTTGATTCTTTTATTCAGAACTCAAGACTTTGGCCACGTTTTTTCTTTTTTTATTCCCTGCTTCTAGTTTAAAAACTCTTGTGCTTTCATTGAAAAATTTGTGCATCCAATTTAAAATAAAGAGAGACATTGAAACAAAACTTAGCAAGAATCCCACAATTCTGAGAAAGTTTCAGGTAGTACTTGTTCCCTCTCCTACACACAGATTTCACTTTAGAAAAATGGAAAGTGGAAGGCACCATAAGGTCAGTCAGCTTGGGCTTCCATAACGAAACTCCACAGACTGGGTGACACTCACTGCTCCCAGTTCTGGAGACTGATGCCCAAGATCAAGGTGCCAGCCAGGCTGGTTCCCCGGCCGAGAAGGGCAGCGACTCCCATCTTCGTGCTGTGTCCTCACACGGGTGGGGGCAGCTGGCTCTCCTCTGCCCTTATGACCTCACTTAACCTTCACCGCCTGCTCATGGGCCCCCTATGCACGTTCAGGGACCTGGGGTCAGGGCGTCGGCAAAGGGATTTGGGGTCACATCCACTCTACAACGTTATACATGCTATCTTATAAGCGATATCTTAGCAATATAATGTGAATGACACTACCTGTCATGAAACCATATCATTTGTAAAGTGACTACCTGGTGCTACTGTGTATAAAACATAATGTATTTAACTAACTTATTATTTCCAACTATATTTTTCAAATAAACACAATATTTCAGAGCATTGTTATAGATAAATCTTTGTGTTTATCATTTATTACTCAACCATTATTATTATTCAGTATTACACATTAAAAGACATTTGCTGCTTGGAAGAAAAACTATGACCAACCTAGACAGCATATTAAAAAGCAGAGACATTACTTTGCCAATAAAGGTCCGTCTAGTCAAGGCTATGATTTTTCCAATAGTCATGTATAGATGTGAGAGTTAGGCTATAAAGAAAGCTGAGCGCCGAATAATTGGTGCTTTTGAACTATGATGTTGGAGGAGACTCTTGAGAGTCCCTAGGACTGCAAGGAGATCCAACCAGTCCATCCTAAAGGAAATCAGTCCTGAATATTCATTGGAAGGACTGATGCCGAAGGTGATACTCCAATCCTTTGGCCACCTGATGCAAAGAACTGACTCTTGAAAAGACCCTAATGCTGTACCTAAAACTGCCTCTATCAACAGCTGTCGATCAACAATGATATATCTATTTTTTAACAACTTTTTAAATATGTATAGTGGTCTGCCATTGTATCTGATAACTGAGATTACTTATAAGGCAGTTTTTCAAGCTTATTGGTTATTCATATTTCTTCTTTGATGGTCTGTTTATCTCTGACAATTTTTTACAACTAAAAATATTCAATTTGTATTGCAATTTAATAAGTTAAATGAAAATAATTAAACACAATGTCTAAGTGGGATTTATTCCAGGAATGCAAGTTTGGTTTAACACCCCAGACCCAATCAGATAAGACACTGTAGGGGCTGAGTCCCGCACAGAAGGCATGGTCTTTTCAGTGGACGAGAAACAAAGCCTCTGCAACTTCGCTGCTGCCGCAGGAGGGTCCCCGTAACGCTGCGCTTGCTGAGCCTTCCTAAGGCCGCTGCAGACCTAGCCGCCTGTGTCATGACTTTCAGTAACTGCATTTGTGGACTGGAGTAGGGACTGGAGTCTCCCTCAAAGGAGCCTTGGGCCATGTCTATGGGGCTCAAGGTGAATCTCCTTCCTTGGATGCAAGATGTGTGATCGAAGCTGCTCACAGGAGCAGCTCTTGGTCTGTGGCCGTTGGCTCTTTGTCTCCAGAGGTGCTGAACTCAGTTCTGGAGCGTCCAGGGACAAGGCTGGCAGCCCGTGCACCCACGGCCCATCAGGGGCTGCTCAGTGAGGGGGAGCGGATGCAGCCCTCGAGCCGGCGGACATTCGCACTAAGAGCAGTGTTCACTGGGGCCCCCAGACGCGATGCCTCTGCCGCCAGCACAGACAGGCGCCTCGGGGGTGAGGGAAACGCTCGGCATCAGAGGGTACAACAAAGAGTGACTCAAACCCATCCCATACCCCTTCCCCTTAAACCCAGAAAAACAACGATCGCCAACGACAAGGCCCCTGACCTCTGAGAGGAGCAGTCTTAGAATCGTGAGAAGACTGGAGCCTGCATCCCCAGAGTACCCCCTCATAACAAAAAAGAAAGAAGGAAGGAAGTAGGAAGGAAGGGAAGGCCATGAAACCTGGGCACACGGAAGAAGGAGAAAAAGAAAGAGGTCTGCAATTTGAGCCGATTAAAAATCCAGAATTTATGTACAGATATATATATATAATAATATAAAATATAATATCGGGTTTCTTTGTTGGTTCAGCAGTAAAGAATCCTCCTGCCAATGCAGAGGACTCAGGTTCGATCCCTGGGTCAGGAAGGTCCCCTGGAGAAGGAAATGACAACCCACTCCAGTATTCTTGCCTGGGAAATCCTGTGGACAGAGGGGCCTGGCGGACTACCATCCAAGGGGTCACAAAGACTTGGGCACGACTTAGGAACTAAACAATAACAATATATAATATACCGTATATAACACAAAGAAAAGATTAAAAAGGCTGAGTGACTTTTGTGGTCTTTAAACAGAATTTCATGAAAATCTTAAAATCTAAAACTCCTAGAGGAAAACATAGGCAAAACACTCTCTGACATAAATTATAGCAGGATCCTCTATGACCCACCTCCCAGAGTAATGGAAATAAAAGCAAAAATAAACAAACGGGACCTAATTAAACTTAAAAGCTTTTGCACAACTAAGGAAACTATAAGCAAGGTGAAAAGACAGCTTTCAGAATGGAAGAAAATAATAGCAAATGAAGCAACTGACAAAGAAATAATCTCTAAAATAAACAAGCAGCTCCTGCAGCTCAATTCCAGAAAAATAAACGACCCAATCAAAAAATGGGCCAAAGAACTAAACAGAGATTTCTCCTAAGAAGACATACAGATGGCTAACAAACACATGAAAAGATGCTCAACATCACTCATTATCAGAGAAATGCAAATCAAAACCACAATGAGGTACCATTTCACGCTGGTCAGAATGACTGCCATCTAAAAGTCTACAAACAATAAATGCTGCAGATGGTGTGGAGAAAAGGAAACCCTCTTACACTGTTGGTGGGAATACAAACTAGAACAGCCACTATGGAGAAAAGGGTGGAGATTCCTTAAAAAACTGGAAATAGAACTGCCATAAGACCCAGCAATCCCACTGCTGGGCATACACACCGAGGAAATCAGATCTGAAAGAGACACGTGCACCCCAATGTTCATCGCAGCACTGTTTATAATAGCCAGGACATGGAAGCAATCTAGATGCCCATCAGCAGACAAATGGATAAGAAAGTTGTGGTACATATACACAATGGAATATCAGTTCAGTCACTCAGTCGTGTCCAACTCTTTGCGATCCCATGAATCGCAGCACACCAGGCCTCCCTGTCTATCACCAACTCCCGGAGTCCACCCAAACCCATGTCCATCGAGTCGGTGATGCCATCCAGCCATCTCACCCTCTGTCGTCCCCTTCTCCTCCTGCCCTTAATCTTTCCCAGCATCAGGGTATTTTCCAATGAGTCAACTCTTCACATGAGGTGGTCAGAGTACTGGAGTTTCAGCTTCAACATCAGTCCTTCCAATGAACACCCAGGACTGATCTCCTTTAGGATGGACTGGTTGGATCTCCTTGCAATCCAAGGGACTATCAGGAGTCTTCTCCAACACCACAGTTCAAAACATCAGTTCTTCAATGCTCAGCTTTCTTCACCGTCCAACTCTCACATCCATATATGACCACTGGAAAAATCATAGCCTTGACTAGATGGACCTTTGTTGGCAAAGTAATGTCTCTGCTTTTTAATATGCTATCCAGGTTGGTCATAACTTTCCTTCCAAGGAGTAACCATCTTTTAATTTCATGGCTGCAATCACCATCTGCAGAAAAATAAAGTCTGCCACTGTTTCCACTGTTTCCCCATCTATTTGCCATGAAGTGATGGAACCAGATGCCATGGTCTTAGTTTTCTGAATGTTGAGCTTTAAGCCAACTTTTTCACTCTCCTCCTTCACTTTCATCAAGAGGCTTTTTAGTTCCTCTTCATTTTCTACCATAAGGATGGTGTCATCTGCATATCTAAGGTTATTGATATTTCTCCTGGCAATGGAATATTACTCAGCTATTAAAAAGAATGTATTTAATCAGTTCGAATGAGGTGGATGAAACTGGAGCCTATCACACAGAGTGAAGTAAGTCAGAAAGAAAATACCAATACAGTGTATTAACGCATATATATGGAATTTAGAAAGATGGTAATGATGACACTAAAAGTAATGACACTTTTGCTGTAAGACAGCAAAAGAGACACAGACTTTTGGACTCTGTGGGAGAAGGTGAGTGTGGGATGATTTGAGAGAATAGCATTGAAACATGTGTATTACCATATGTGAAACAGATCACCAGTCCGGGTTTGATGCATGAGACAGGGTGCTCGGGGCTGGTGTACTGGGATGACCCTGAGGGATGGGATGGGGAGGGTGGTGGGAGGGGGGTTCAGGATGGGAGACACATGTACACCCATGGCTGATTCATACCAATGTATGGCAAAAACCACTACAATGTTGTAAAGTAATTAACCTCCAATTAAAATAAATTAATTTTTTAAAAAACTTAAAATCTATTCTTCACATAAAGAAAGTAAAAATTTACAGAATGAGATAACATATTTGCAGAGTACATATTTGATAAGGGGATCTTATTCAGGATACATGAATAACAACTGCAAATAAAAATGAAAAATCAGGTAATACATTTTCTTTAAAATGGGCAAAGGATGTGAGTGGAGGATGCTCCAAAGATGATATATAACTATTTGGTGAATGTATGAAGAGCTACTCAATGTTATTAGGCATCAAGGGAATGCACATCAAAACACTAGGAGGCTAAAACAAAAAGACAAAAATACACACTGGCAAAGATGCCGAGAAACTGGATTCCTCATCCTTGCTTGTGAGAATTTAAAATGCAACCATTTTGGAAAAGCAGCTCAGCTTTGGCTTTTTCTAAAAATAGTAAACTTGTTGCCATATGATTCAATACTTTCATTCCTAGGTATCTGTTCAAGAGAATTAAAATCGTATGTCCACAAAAGCACACAAGCATTACTCGGAGTACCTAAAGTGGGAAAACAGCCTAAATGCTCAACAAATGACTAATGGTCAAATAACATGTGTTATTCTGTCCAAGGGGATATTATCCCACAATAAAAAGCATGGAGTGTTTCTGCCAGCTGCAGCATGGATAAACCAGGCAGAAGAGGCCTGTCACAGAGATGTATGAGCCCACAGATCTTAACCATCAGATCAGGTCCCTCCATAGACAGCAAGGTGCCTCGGTGTGGCCGGGACCTTGGAGGGAGGAGAGGTAAGGAGTGCCTGCCGGTGGGCTGATGGAAACACCCTCACCAGTGAGGGGGCACAGCTGTGAGCACACTCAAAGCAAATATAACCCCGCACCTGGATTGGGCAGCTTGAAGGGTGGATTTTGTGGTATGTGGGTCGTGTCTCAGCAAAGCTGCTATTAATAGGAGGATGTGGCAGCAAAGATACAGGATACGAGGCTCTCTCACCACCTGAGAAACGCGGATCGTCTGAGAGCGAGTTGCCATTGGTCTCTTAGTCTTGGCGGCCCCTATGTGAGGCCTTGGGGAAATGACCCACGGAATGAAAGCTGCTACCCCCCTTTCTGAAGTAGCCTTCAACAACATTTGTCAACATTACACGTGCATTTGTGTTCTGGTTGGACAATCCCTCTTTCAGGAACTTCCCCTGAGGATGACTCTCCATGACATAGAATGCAAACACATGGAGTTATTGACTGTCTCGCTGAATCCACAAAATACTGACAGTAACCTGCATGTCTGTATGTCAGAGGCAAGTCCAACAAATTGTTGTGCCCACATAGGAGAATACTCTGAGTTGTGAGACAGAAAGGGAGTGTCACTAAGTGGGCCAGTTCAGTTCAATTCAGTCACTCAGTCGTGTCCGACTCTTTACGACCCCATGAATCGCAGCATGCCAGGCCTCCCTGTCCATCACTAGCTTCTGGAGTCCACCAGAATCCATGCCCATTGAGTCGGTGATGCCATCCAACCTTCTCATCCTCTGTCATCCCCTTCTCCTCCTGCCTTCAATCTTTCTTTCCCAGTATCAGTGTCTTTTCTAAGGAGTCAATTCTTCACATGAGGTGGCCAAAGTATTGGAGTCTCAGCTTCAACATCAGTCCTTCCAATGAACACCCAGGACTGAGCTCCTTTAGGATGGACTGGTTGGATCTCCTTATAATCCAAGGGACTCTCAAGAGTCTTCTCCAGCACAACAGCTCAAAAGTATCAATTCTTCGGCGCTCAGCTTTCTTCACCGTCCAACTCGCACATCCATACATGACCACTGGAAAAACCATAGTCTTGACTAGATGGACCTTTGTTGGCAAAGTAATGTCTCTGCTTTTTAATATGGTGTCTAGGTTGGTCATAACTTTCCTTCCAAGGAGCAAGTGTCTTTTAATTTCATGGCTGCAATCACCATCTGCAGTGATTTTGGAGCCCAGAAAAATAAAGTCTGCCACTGTTTCCACTGTTTCCCCATCTATTTGCCATGATGTGATGGGACCGGATGCCATCATCCTAGTTTTCTGAATGTTGAGCTTTAAGCCAACTTTTTCACTCTCCTATTTCACTTTCATCAAAAGGCTTTTTAGTTCCTCTTCACTTTCTGCCATAAGGGTGGTGTCACCTGTATATCTGAGGTTATTGATATTTCTCCCAGCAATCTTGATTCCAGCTTGTGCTTCCTCCAGTCCAGCATTTCTCATGATGTACTCTGCATATAAGTTAAATAAGCAGTGTGACAATACACAACCTTGACATACTCCTTTTCCTATTTGGAACCAGTGTGTTGTTCCATGTCCAGTTCTAACTGTTGCTTTCTGACCTGTAGACAGGTTTCTCTAGAGGTGGTCTGGTATTCCCATCTCTTGAAGAATTTTCCACAGTTTATTGCGATCCACACAGTCAAAGGCTTTGGCATAGTCAATAAAGCAGAAATAGATGTTTTTCTGGAACTCTCTTCTTTTTCAATAATCTAGTGGATGTTGCCAATTTGATCTCTAGTTTGTCTGCCTTTTCTAAAATCACCTTGAACATCTGGAAGTTCACGGTTCACATATTGCTGAAGCCTGGCTTGGAGAATTTTGAGCATTACTTTACTAGTGTGTGAGATGAGTGTAATTGTGTGGTAGTTTAAACATTCTTTGGCATTACTTTTCTTTGGGATTGGAATGAAACCCGACCTTTTCCAGTCCTGAGGCCGTTGCTGAGTTTTCCAAATTTGCTGACATATTGAGGGCAGCGCTTTCACAGCATCATCTTTTAGGGTTTGAAATAGCTCAACTGGAATTCCATCACCTCCACTAGTTTTGTTTGTAGTGATGCTTCGTAAGGCCCACCTGACTTCACATTCCAGGATGTCTGGCTCTAGGTGAGTGATCACACCTTCATGATTATCTGGGTCATGAAGATCTTTTTTGTACAGTTCTATGTATTCTTGCCACCTCTTCTTAATATCTTCTGCTTCTGTTAAGTCCATACCATTTCTGTCCGTTATTGAGCCCATCTTTGCATGGAAAGTTCCCTTGGTATCTCTAATTTTCTTGAAGAGATCTCTAGTTTTTTCCATTCTATTGTTTTCCTCTATTTCTTTGCATTGATCGCTGAGGAAGTCTTTCTTATCTCTCCTTGCTGTTCTTTGGAACTCTGCACTCAAATGGGTATATCTTTCCTTTTCTCCTTTGCTTTTCGCTTTTCTTCTTTTTACAGATATTTTAAGGCCTCTTCAAACACCCATTTTGCTTTTTTGCATTTCTTTTTCTTGGGGATGGTCTTGATCCCTGTCTCCTGTACTAAGTGAGCCAAAATGTGTAAAAAGAAAAAAAAGGAAAGAAGACACGTGTCTGTGTGATTGTGTGAAACACACGCGGGGTGGGGGCTAAGCTGAGGGGCTGGGAGTAGGACTCAGGGTAAATATAGAGTAAATATAGGAGCAGGGACACTTCTGGGAACGCAGTGTGGCTTATTTCTTAGCAAAACCTGTTCATGCTAATTTTATACATTTTTGCCTTGTTTCTGTTTTTGCCCAAATTTTGTCTTCTAATATGGACTCAGTCACATTTCTTTTTTGAACGGGTTACATTAATTATCGGACACCCTATTTTCAGCTATCACAGAAGCACATTCTGACTGCACGTCCACTTTGTTTCAACACCCTCTGCCATCGGCATGCTTTGCTGCTTGTTCTGATTTTCTTAAAGCAATGACACTGGGGTGCCCAAACATGTCCTTCTCCCACCTGCAGGAGTCTTTCCAAATATAACAGTCCACACACACATTTGCCCTGAAGTTACGCAGAGGGATTCCTCAGAGTCAAGCTTAAAATCTCCTCTTGGGACTTCCCTGGTGCCCAGCGGTTAAGAATCCACCTGCCGATGCAGGGGACCAGTTAGACTCCTGGTCTGGGGAGCTTCCACGCGCAGGGGGCAGCTGAGGCCATGCACCACAGCTGCTGGGCCCATGCTTTAGAGCGACCACTAAGCCTGAGCGCCAAGTGCGGAAGCCTGTGGTCCAGGGCGTGTGCTCCGGAGCAGCCGGAGCCACCGCAATGAGAAGCCCCCACGTACCGCAACTAGAGAGAGACCGCCCACAGCAGCAAAGACCCAGCACAGCCAAAATATATTTAAAAATTTAAAAACCTGCCTGGTTCTGCAGTCTGGGTTGTCTGGCCCCTGTGTGGGGTGCTTGCCCCGTAAATCGGGCGGCTCTGGGGGTCAGGCCCCCCCGCCCCGAGCCTCAGAGCTGGCGGAGGCCAGCCTGCCCACTCGTGCCCACGCCGTGTTTCCCGCTGATGGCTCGCTCTCGGGGAAAGAACATGCGTCTTTGCAAGGGGTCTGGCTGGCCAATCCCTTAGCTCATTTTCCCAGGTTACACCAGCCTCGTTTATATGAATAATTTTATTTTCTACTAAAGGCTTTTTCCTATCATTAAAAAATTGTCACAATGAATTAATGTAATTTCTGAGTTTTCTTTCAGTGGGAAGAAGAAACAGGAAATGAAACATTTATTACACAGCAGATGATGCTCAGACTTTGGATGAAAGCCAGGGGCCTCAGTGAATTAGGGGTATTCCTTCAAGTCACCTGCTTAGTTATCAAACTGGAGCCCAAACCAGCAATTCCTATAGGTCTCATCCCACAGAATCTACACAAAGGAGGAAACTGACTATAGAAAGACTTTGCATCAGCTGCCAAATTCTCAGGGAGAATCAGCCACTCTCATGAGAACCCTGTTAATTCTAACTCTCTAGGCACAAAATCCACGCGGCTTTGTGGCGTCGGTGAGGAGATGATCCCCTTCTGGCTCTTTTGCCATCACCCAGTCTGTTTCTCCTGACACCAAACACGGATCTGAAAATGGGGCTGAAGCAGCGTTACATCCTCTCTGATGTCTGCTCTGGGCTCAGTGGGCAAAGACCCCCCATCAGACCACATGGTTTACCTGCATGAAACTACGATGAGGCCTTTGTCCTGTGGCTCGTTACCAACATCCACCGCATCCCTGCATGCGGCTATCGCCACCCACACGTGTATCCATGTGATTTGGGTGAGTAACTTGAATTCTCCCTGGGTGGAATAACAATGGAAACACCTCAGTAGGTACTTTATCTTGACGAGAATGTTCTCTGGGACCCTCTCTCCCAAGAAAGCCTATGACATCTGGGGCCGGATCCACACTCTGCGTTCAGGGTCGAGGGCTCCTGCCCTCCTTCCAAGCCGACCTCACCCCAGACCCCAAGGGTCTGTGCTGCCGGCCCCCTCCCTGATGAGCAGCATCACTGCCCGGCTCGTGCAGGGAGACAGGTGGGCCCGCTGGCTCAGATGATCCTGCCTCTCCAGCTACCCGGGACTACGGGGCTTCATTCCGGCTCCTCCTGCAATGTTCTTGCTGCTGCACATCTTCCTGCTACTCGCTTTTCTCATGGGTGGCTCCTAATTAAGAGAATGTGATCACTTTTATTAACAATGCACTTTTCATGCACTTGAGTCAATAATTACACATGCTGATTGCAGTGAGATAACAGGAATAATCTAAACGGTGCTGAACTTGTAGTATTCGGTTGTTAATGAATGAACTAGAGCTACAGGTATCTACGTGGCCAGACCACAAAGCAACAGTGAGAGAAAAACCGAATCATTACCAAAGTATGCTCTTCCTGGTCCCGTGACATGTTTATCCTCACCCCAGAGAAAAGTTCTCTTAAGAGTTATTGAATAAATTTAAACTCTTAGGAGGATAAGAAAAATGTTTTCTAGTCAGAATTTACAACAGCTTAAACAAAGTTGGGTTTGACACATGATTAGAATGAATGAGTTGGTGAGTGAATGAATGAGTGAGTGAATGTATGAATGGGGTTGAATGAATGAATGAGTGAAAGATGATGAGTGAGTGAATGATTGAGTGAGTGAATTAATGATTGAGTGAGTGAGTGAATGAATGATTGAGTCAGTGAGTGAGTGAATGAATTAACGAGTGAGTGAGTGAATGAATGAGTGAGTGAGTGAATGAATGAGTGAGTGAGTGAATGAATGATTGAGTGAGTGAGTGAGTGAATGAATTAACGAGTGAGTGAGTGAATGAATGAGTGAGTGAGTGAGTGAATGAATTAACGAGTGAGTGAGTGAATGAATTAATGATTGAGTGAGCGAGTGAATGAATGAATGAATGAGTGAGTGAGTGAGTGAGTGAATTAACAAGTAAGTGAGTGAATGAATGAGTGAGTGAGTGAATGAATTAACGAGTGAGTGAGTGAATGAATTAATGATTGAGTGAGCGAGTGAATGAATGAATGAGTGAGTGAATGAGTGAGTGAATTAATGATTGAGTGAGAGTGAATTAATGATTGAGTGAGTGAGTGAATGACTTAACGAGTGAGTGAGTGAATGAATGAGTGAGTGAGTGAATGAGTGAGTGAATTAATGATTGAGTGAGAGTGAATTAATGATTGAGTGAGTGAGTGAATGACTTAACGAGTGAGTGAGTGAATGAATGAGTGAGTGAGTGAGTGAGTGAATTAACGAGTAAGTGAGTGAATGAATGAGTGAGTGAGTGAGTGAATGAATTAATGAGTGAGTGAGTGAATGAATTAATGATTGAGTGAGCGAGTGAATGAATGAATGAGTGAGTGAATGAGTGAGTGAATTAATGATTGAGTGAGAGTGAATTAATGATTAAGTGAGTGAGTGAATGACTTAACGAGTGAGTGAGTGAATGAATGAGTGAGTGAATGAATGAGTGAGTGAGTGAATGATTGAGTGAGTGAGTGAATGAATGAGTGAGTGAGTGAATTAATGATTGAGTGAGTGAGTGAATGAATGATTGAGTGAGTGAGTGAATGAATTAACGAGTGAGTGAGTGAATGAATGAGTGAGTGAGTGAGTGAATGAGTGAGTGAGTGAATGAATGAGTGAGTGAGTGAATGAATGAGTGAGTGAGTGAGTGAATTAATTAACGAGTGAGTGAGTGAATGAATGAGTGAGTGAATGAGTGAATTAATGAGTGAGTGAGTGAATGAATGAGTGAGTGAGTGAGTGAATTAATTAACGAGTGAGTGAGTGAATGAATGAGTGAGTGAATGAGTGAATTAATGAGTGAGTGAGTGAGTGAGTGAGTGAACTAATGAGTGAGTGAGTGAATGAATGAGTGAGTGAGTGAGTGAATGAGCAAGTGAATGAATGAATGAATGATTGAGTGAGTGAGTGAGTGAATGAGTGAGTGAATGAATGAATGAATGATTGAGTGAGTGAGTGAGTGAATTAATGAGTGAGTGAGTGAGTGAGTGAGTGAGCGAGTGAATGAATTAACGAGTGAGTGAGTGAGCGAGTGAGTGAGTGGGAGAACTGGGGCGCCATGACTAGCTCTCGTGGAGGAGACGCCCAGACCCAAGTCTCCATCTGAACTTGAGGACGGTGGTGGGCAGGGACTTGTCCTCACAGCGTGAACAGAGCCAGTGTGCGAGCTCCAGGAGCCGGTCCAGTGTGGCCTTATTTCCTTGGGGGGCGGTTTGGCTGGTGGAAAACGGGTTGAGTGAGAGAACCTGGTGCTTCTGCTCTCTGGGCCCACCGAGCTCAGAGCCGCTGTTAGAGTGGACGCCAAGGCAATGGCATTAAAATACACAGAAATAACTTGGTGATGGTTAGAGGACAGTATGAGCGGGTCGAGTCGTACTTCCTAGAGCAGATTCCGATGCACACACACCTCCAGCTTGAGAGAGTCAGGGGCCCCAGTCGACCACAGGCTCCACGGTTCTGCTCAGCTGCCTGACAGCCTTTGGTGGAAAGGCTTTCTTTCCAGTCTGTTTACCTTTAAAAGTCAAAATTGTATTTATTTTGAAAAGAAGCTGTGAGTAGTCCTATCTTCTTTAGCCACAAAAGAGAAAATTCTTGGTAGAAATCAAGAAAAGAGAAAAGAATTTACTGAGAGAAAACATAAATTTACGGTCTTCAAAAAAGTGAAAGAAAATGAGAAGATGGGAAAGTAATTATTATATAAATGAATATTGCTTCTTCTTTTCAAGCTTTCTTTAAATTTTATCATTTTTTCTCCTTCACTGTAACTGGGTTCACAATCCCAAAGCATTTTTAAAAATTAATTTAATTTATTAAAGGAGGGGAGGCTGATTGCAATGTTGCAGTGGTTTTTTCCATCCGTTGACATGAATCAGCCACGGGTGTACATGTGTGCCCCATCCTGAACCCCCTGCCCCCTGGCTCCCCATCCCATCCCTCAGGGTCATCCCTGTGCCGGAAGTCATTTTAAAATACGCTGTCCTCACAAGTCCAAAGAGATTGGTACTCAGAAGAAATCCCTGTGAACAGCTGGGTGAGGTAGTCACCAAAAAAGAGGCATTGAGAAATAGATGTATCATAGAGAATTAAAACACATATACACTTAGATGTATATAAAAAGTAACCCAAAATGTTTTTAATAACTTTTTCAAGTGCTATTGTTAAGTAAAGCAGTTTTTCAAGGAGTTATACAGTTTGCACCCTTAATGATTTGGTTTTTTTGCATTTTAAAATTGTGACTCGCAGAGTAAGACAAGGTTTTTAAAACTTAGAAAAAACTCTGTGCGGAGCATCACCCCCCGACCGCTTTATTAGACATAGCCCCACTCACACGGATTTCTGGTGTAGGTTTGCCGCTGTCTGTGTCACCGTCTGCAGCAGAGCCCGAGAAGCCCTGCTGGGGAAACCGCGCCGCCTTGGAGGTGCCTCCTCTGGGAGCAGGACGGCCGCCCTCCCCTGGGGCCCGAGGGGGCGGCTCCCCGCAGCGGCTGGTCCCCAGGCAGACGCCTCGCCTGCCACGCTTCCCTCCGTGTGACTCGCCTGTGCCGTCTGGAGGTGCCCTGACTGGGATGAAGGCGGAGAGCTTCGCCTGCCCCGGCCCCTCTGAGAGCCCTTGGGGACGGGTGGAGACCCTGAGGCGGGAGGCGTCGGGGTCCGGCCTGCGCTGGTGTTTGCAGGCGCCAGGCTCGGCCCGGGGCCTGCATTGGGGACGGGCACGCAGGGCTGTTTCCTGCGGGGCAGCAGCCTTGGGAGGGGCTGGCACCCCCAGGCCCGCCAGGCTGGTACCGGACCTGCTTGCCGCGCGCCTGAAGCGGGACCTGAAGGCTCCAGAGTGATCTAGGGGCCCGGGGCCCGGCCCGCGACTTCTGCTGAAGCCTTAGGGATTCGCAGCAGCTTTGAGGCCGCTCGCAGAGAAGGCCCCAGCTATGCGGGGAGGCCCGGGCTTTGGGGGTCGGTGGAGGAGGCGGAGGAGCCAGGCACATCACCCCAACCCTGCGGGCCCTGCGCTTGTCGCCAGCGCTGCTCGACGCTTCTGTCTCCGCTAGGACCGCTTTCCTTCCCAGCCTTTCCCGGCCGCCTGCCCGCCTCTCGTGGGGGGACCGGGGGCTTTCACTGCGGGGCTGACCCTGGCCTGTTGCGGGGCGGCTTCTTGGGGGCCCCCAACCAGCGAATCCTGTGTGCCTCCAGGCCACACCCCCACCCTGGGCTCTGCGTCTCCTTGCCAGGGCCTCCGTTACCAGCCTTCTGCTTCTCCATCTCAAAAACTGGCTGAAAAAATCAAC
The DNA here is from genome assembly GCF_963930625.1 of Muntiacus reevesi. Taxonomy (NCBI): domain Eukaryota; kingdom Metazoa; phylum Chordata; class Mammalia; order Artiodactyla; family Cervidae; genus Muntiacus; species Muntiacus reevesi. The sequence goes on along the minus strand of NC_089258.1, from coordinate 42,635,424 downwards.
CTCCGTGGATGTGTTGAGAGAAAAAGGCTGAAGGGTTCCTAAGAGTTCTCAGGGTTGGAACTTAAATTTTCTTTTTGGTCCACGGATTTGAGATGATGGATGATAATTCAGCTAATTCTGGTGATCATTTCACAAATATGAGTGAAACCGTCACACTGTACCCTGAAACTGACAAGGTGATGTATGTCACTGTCGTAAAACTGGAAAGAGGAGGACACGGCTGCTAATGTTTCGCCAGGTGACACAGGAGCGTTGCCCTCCTAGGTGCTTGTCACACAGCTGACCCCGGGCAGGTCTCCTTGCGGACGGAGAAGGGGCTGTTTGGGGGGTGGGCAGGGGTGGGAAGGAGTCTGAGGGTGGGTGGGGGGTGGGGGGTGTCCAGGGTGCTGGGGAATCCAGGCAGCGGAGCCGTCAGGCCTAGCCCCACATCACACCACTGAACCCGACACCCGTTCGTCCTGCTGCGGGTCAGCCCTTCCTGGAAGCTGATCTGCAGCTAGAAACGCTTTGGAGAAAGAGAGGGGAAATGCTCTATGCTGGGAAAATGTCCAAAAGGTCGTTTTCTGGAAGCGAGCTCCCACCTTGTTTCTATTTTTAAAAGTAGAGATGGCTCATTGGGAGAGACGGATGTGCTGGGACCAGCCCTGGAGAGAGAGGACCGCTGTGCTCACGGGCTTCCACCTCCCCACCCCCCAGTCCCCAAGGCCCAGGAGAGACCAAGGAGACAACTTCAGGGCCAGCGTCCGCCAGCAGGAGGGTGGAGGGGACCCAGCGTGAGGCCCTGTCCGGCTCTGCAGGGTGAGCAGGTTTCCTGTCCTTGCTCATCTCAGGGACACGCACCGGAGCGTCATGGAGGACTTCAGAGCCTCACCCGGGCTGCGAAGCAGACGCCGCCACACCGTCGGCGTGCCTCGCTTAGACAGCATCATCACTCTGATTCTGCGTGTGTGTGTCAGGGACACAGACGCGGGTCAGTGATAGGACTGGCCTCTTCTGATTTCTATCCCATTAGATGCACGTGCCTTCCCATGACTTGTTCTGGAAAACTACTGCGATAAGAGGAAAGAAATGCTATTTATTTTTTTTTTTCCTTCTTTTTTTTTTTTTTTCTTTTTTTTTTTTTTTTTTTTGGATTTTATGGATTTATTTTTAAAAAACAAAAAAGGTTAAAAAAGTCCTTCATTTCCAACCCTGCCTGGGGGTGTGAGTGGGGAATAGAATGAATTGAGAAGGGCACCCACCCTCCCCTGGGGAGAGTCCGACTCTTCCCCGGGAGCCTGCAGCATGCAGGGCAGGTCAGAGGCCGGCCTCGCCCTTCCCGCCCTGCCTCCTGCATGGGCAGCTCACACTGCTGCCAGCAAGTTCCAGAAGTGTGGGAGCCGAGGCTGAAGGCTGCCCTCTTCACCTCAGCGGTCACTCCAGCTCTTACGCCCTGGATGTTCTCTGGGCCCCACCACTGGGCTCTCAGGGTGGGCGGACAGGCAAGACCAGGAGGTTCGGCCTGGCCCAGCCCACTGGCAGCTTCCTTAATGCCGTCTGTGACACAGCAGGGCAGCTGGGGCGGGGGGCATCACAGTGCAGGAAGGGGCTGCAGAGACACCACGACAATCTGGAAAGGAAAATCTCCTGCTAACCTGCATCGCTTTCTGATCCTGCCTCTGCACCGAGGCGGCCCTTCTGCCCATTCCCCATCCCGAGGCTGAGTGCAGTCCAGGACAAAGCACTAAGTGGCTGTTTGCTACAAAACACCTGGAGATGCCGGGGGGGGCTCTCGGCCGTCAGTCAGTCCAGACTCCCACACAGTCACACAGTCACACACACAGCGTTAAGGCGTCTGTACCAGCAGGTGTGGCCAAACCGGGCCCAGCTTCTCTCCCTCCACCTGCAGGGGTGAGGGGGGAGAACCCTTCTGGCGGCTTCAGTAACAGCTGAAGTGGGAGAAGCTGGCAATGGAAGAGCGAGCTGGGCCCCGAGAAAGAGGAGGAGGAAGGCAGGCGGGGGCTTCCGCAGCCTCTCTCCAGGCCCGGCGGCTGCCCTGGGAAGTGACCCAACTCAGGTTGGGAGCCCTGACCACATACCCCCTGGAAAATGGGGGACAGAAAGAGGGGAAGAGAAGCGGGGCTAGAGTTGTGGGACTTTGGAGGAAGCCAGTGCTATCAATATTTACAAGCATAAAGCCCCATCTTCTGTGCCACCTACCTCTCTGCCCCTCCCACAGAAAGAAAGGCCCCTGAGAGCCACCTAGGAGGTCCCGAGACCTCCCCCCAGCCACGCCCCACAGCGGGGCCCTTCCCTCCACTGGCCCTGCTCTGGGCCCCCAGGAGTGTCCGCCGGCTCTGCTCGGTCGGGAGGAGCCCCGGCGCCCGGCCAGCCCTAGGAGTCCTTGAGCATGCTGATGCGTGCGTAGATCTTGAGGGCGGGCCCCAGCTTGATGTTCATGGCGCTCATGAGGTGGTCCTCCTTGAGCAGCAGCAGAGCTTGCCCGTCGATCTCCTGGGCACGGAACTCCTCCGCGATTTCCTGGCAGCCTGGCAGAGAGCGGATGAATTCGTAGACGTCGTCCACGTTCCACTTGGTGGGCTCACTTGGCAGGAAGTGGTGGCCCATGCCCACCAAGTCCCGCATGTGCACGTCAGGGAGCTCCAGGTCCCGCGGGCCTTGTCGCCGGCGGGAGGTGGACGAGCTGGCTGAGATGGGGGACAAGGGTTCCTCATAGCTTGAGTTATCTGAGCAACGGCTGGAGTCTTCCTGGCTGTGTGTTAGCTGCAGGGCAGCCGTAACTGAAAGGGGTACGGTGCCTGTCGGCTGCTTCTTGGTATCCTTGGTAAGTGTCGGCAGACTGGCTTTGCTGGCCCGACGGCGGTTGTGGGTAGTGGCTCCTGCCTTCTGCAGCTTGCTCCGGTCCGAGTGGAAAAGCCCCACTCGTTTGGTGCACCCCACGTTGTACCTCTTTGCACAAGCCATGGAGCAGAAGCGCTTGGAACGCTTGAACTTGTAGGCGAAGTCCACCCGGCCGCAGAGCTCGCACTTGAGTTTGAGGGGGGTGCCCTCCTCTTTGGACTCTTGCAGATAGGGCTCCTCCATCTCTGAGTCAGTGGTGGTGGTATGGTCCTGCTGCGGAAGTTTCTCAGGCAAGAACCCCTGTGCATACTTCTTCTTGAGATTCCCCACCAGCAGGGACGAGCGTCCCACCGGGAAAGGCTCCGCCCCCTCCTGGATCACAAACCCTTCGATAACATGCGTCAGGATTTGGGGTTTCACAATGGCCTGTGGTGGTTTATTCTCACCATTCTGGGGGGCAGTGCCGGTGATGCTGGAGGCAGAGTTTCTGTTCCCTGAGGTCATGCCGGGGCTGCTGAGGTCGGTCAGTGCATGAACAATGCCCTGCCCTGTCTCTGTCCAGGGCCCGGCTGGGCCTGGCCGGGCGGGGCCTACGCAACCCCTCGGCCGGGCGCCGCCTCGCGCGGGGTCCCGGGCCCGGGCGGGCCGCCTCCTCTCCGCCGGGAGCCTCCGAGCCGGGGCCCGGGGCTGCCGCGGCGCATCCGACCGCACCGGCCGAGCCGGCGTCCACAAAGGGCGGCAGGGGCGCGAGGCCGGGGTGGGGGTGCGGACGGCGGCGGATTGCGCGCGCGCGCGCGGCGGGCGCTCTAGGGCTGCAGCCGCCGCGGAGACCAAGAAATGCTATTTATATAAAATTCATTAATTGCATCACACCCACTTCCAAAAAGGTATAGGAGATGGTTTGTATTTAAAATACATGAAACATGAATAGGTTGTCTGTTGCTATTATTTAGTAGCTAAAGCATATCCAACTCTTTTGCAACCCCGTGGACTGTAGCCTGCCAGGCTCCTCTGTCCATGGGATTCTCCAGGCAAGAATTCTGGAGTGGATTGTCAAGCTCTTCTCCAGGGCATCTTCCTAACAAAGGATCGAACCCATATCTCTGGCATCTGCTGCATTGCAGGCAGACTCTACCACTGACCTCCAGGACACAAACACAGTTTAAGAAAGGGAAATGATTTAAAAGAAATGTGAAGATGGAGATTCTTATCCAGAAGACCCAATCAGTGACAAAGCAGTAAAATGTCTACAAACCTTTGACACTGCTTCCCTGGGGCCTTTATTTTCCTTTGTCTGAGTCATTCTAGCACCTGGCTGAACACTCCTCTGCCACAGTCTGTCTCCTTCCTAATCACAGTGTCGCTACTATCTTCTTATACACACATGCGGCCAGACCACTTCACGCAAATTCACCCAACGTCCCCTACCTTCCTGCCACTGGATTCTGACCTCTGAGCCCATCCACAGATAATTAATATACATGAAGCCAGAAAGAGGGCGTTGGAGTGACCGTCTCACGTACTAGGTTACATGTGCTGCTTTTTCAGAACAGAACTCTGATAAAATTCTAAGCATCCCATTTATAAATTTCATTGCTATTGAAATTTACATGAAAGAAATGTTATTTTGGAATTTTCTGAGATCTTCAAGGAAAATTTTCTAGTTGACTCTAAACAAGCAAAACTCCTGACCTCCTGACGATGCTGATACAGCGAAAGCAACGGGCTCCTGTCCTCAGGTGTCGGGGGCACAGCTTCACACAGCATCACACACCAGGATGGAAACCACTCAGTCGTCCTCTTCGACTTTTTAATAAAACAAGAAATTATTTAAAATGTAGATTGGAAATTTGAAGCCCTTATTCCATCTAAAAAATCAAATCTACAAATAAGGCCATGATTTATGCTTGACTCAGGGAGGCAGCCAACCCCATCTCTGCACAGTGAAAGCTCTGTGTCAGGCTGGCCTCATGATCACTAAAGCATATGGTCCCTGTTGTTCAGCCAGCAAGGACTGGATGTTTCCTGAGGCTCTTGCCAGGCTATGTGTCTTGAGATAATACTATTCATCTCTTGTCAAAAGACCATCTGAGACAGGGCTTTTCAGCCAGGGCCCTGGGGACAGGCTAATCCTTCATCTCTCTGGCTTCTTTGAGTTCAAGCCGATATCCACTTAAATCATCAGAAGGAAACATACTCTGGACGGCATTAACTTGGCTCCCTGTAGAAGCACTGTCACAGAACCGCGATCCAGCATGTGCTTCTGGACCAAGCATCGTTCACACAGAGAGCCGCGTCCAGAGGGTGATCATGCACCTGCTGAGCGACCTGGAGGAGCCTCCTCACGTCCTCCGTGCAGACTCTGAGTGCATTCAGCAGGGATCTAGGCCGGGGATTTAGCCAGGGCATGTCTGCCTGTCTGTCTGTCCACCTATCTGTGCATCTGTGTGTGTGTGTGCTCAGTCGTGTCCGATTCTTTGCAACCCCATGGACTGTAGCTCGCCAGGCTCCTCTGTCCATGGGCTTCTCCAGGCAAGAACACTGGAGGGGGTTGCTGTGCCCTCTTCCAGGGGATCTTCCTGACCCAGGGATCGAACCTGCATCTTTTTATGCCTCCGGCAGTGGCAGGCAGGCTCTTTACCACTAGTGCCGCCTGGGAAGCCCTAAGGATCAATCTATCCACCTATCCATCCATCCATCTATGAATCTATCTGTCTATGCATCTGTCTGTCTATCTATCATCTGGGCCTCCCAGCTGTCTCAGTGGTAAAGAATCTACCTGCCAATGCAGGAGACGCAGGAGACACAGGATCAATCACTGTGTGGGAGCTCCCTTGAAGGAGGAAATGGCAACCCCTTCCAGTATTCTCGCTGGGAAAACGCCATGGACAGAGGCGCCCCTGGTGTCGCAGAGTCGGACACGACTGGGTGACGCAGCACGCGTGTGCATCCGTGATCTATCTGTCCCTACTCTCCAGCTCTCTGTGCCTCTCTGATGGCTCTGTGCTCACTCACTCAAGTTGCCCACGCACGTTTGTGCAGCCTCACCGCTACAAGCCCAGCCGCTGCCCTGAGGAGCGGAGATACCCAGAACTGAAGGACATCCTTGCCTTTGAGGAGCTTGCTGGCTATCAGGAAGGGAGAGTCAGGAAGCCACAGAGCTCTGAGTCCATGACTAGCAAAGCAGCTGGCTTGTGGAGCCTGGATTATCGTCTCTACAAGCGTGACGGGGCCACAGCAGGAGAAGGACGTCCTGACTCCCAGCAGCATGTGGGAAGCTCCAACCCGGCACACGTGTGCCTAAGCAAATGCACACTCTTCCTGAAGAATCCCAACATGCATGACTGACAAATCATACAGTTAATATACATGGAACCAGAAAGATGGCGTTAGAGGGATCGCCTCACATAGCATGCTACATGTGCTACTTTTCTGGAGCAAAACTCTTTTAAAATTCTAAGCATCCCATTTATAAATTTCATCACTGTTGAAATTTATGAAAGAAATATTATTTTGGAATTTTCTGAGATCCTAAAGGAAAGCTTCCTAGTTGACTTAGACCCCTATTCAGCATCACACAAATCCTCAGAGATGACAGCTTACAGGAAACACGGCCTCTTCCTAACATGCATGTACTTCTCCTTCCTCCAGAAGTTGTCGTGGCTCAACTGTCCTGTTTTCAGCGTATTTGAAGAGAATGAATTATTTATACAGGTGGCTGTTGGAAATGAAACACCCTTCAGAAGGGAGGCTAGGATTGTAAATCTGCCAAACAGAAGGGACTCCTGTGCCCTCGTCCTGGAGACCTCAGCTTCTACTGCCATTGATTTATGGCCCTGTATGAGGCAGGGTCCTGAGGGAGCCTCAGCAGATTCAAGAGACCCCAGCGATTTTCTGAAGGGACGAGTGCACAGAAGCTGTCATCAGGATAGAGAAGTACGGTCGCATAAAATCACAGGGTTTCTCGTTTTAATTTGAAATGTTTCCCCCATGTTAACTTCATTCTATGGACTGTTTTTTAGAGAACAAGCTTTTAAACTAAAAATAGTCATTTTATCTGCCAAGCTCATGCACTTCCAAGCTTCACCCTGTGCATCCACACACCTGCTTGATGACCGAGACAACTTACGCAAAGCCAAGATCTGCTGCGTGGGGCCTCTGCCCATGGGCTTCCGCCCCATTGCTGGATGTTCTGCACACCACACTCGGCGCCTGCAGTGGGGTCACATGGGCTCTGCTCTGCAGGCCCTCAGATGGGCTGGGGGGCTCCACCACCCAGAGCAGCAGGTGCCTCGGGTCCACGGGAGAGGGAGGACAGGCTAGGGAGGAGCCTGGGCTTCCAGCGGCTCAGCCTGGAGTCGAAAGGAGCTGCCTCTCCGAGGGTCACTGACCCCACACTCACGGGGCCCCTCCGCGGATCTGAGCTCTTGCCCTGCTGTGTGAGGCCACTTTCTTTCAATCTTATTCACATGTGAGTTCGGTAGTGTCTACTCTTGTTCATAAGGACTCAAATTTAAAGAATCAACAACAGTTCACCATTGTATTTGCACTCTCAGGAGTGTTTATATTTGGGAAATTGAGGTCAAACTTCCCCTCCACCATCTGGAAGGTGTTTGTAAGTCAAATTTCTGGAAAGAGCTTCCATTAACAGAAATCTACAAAGAGTGTGATTTCTGAAGATTGTATCTTTAAGCTCGAAGTCATAATGTCTCACTAATTTACTTTTCTCCAAATCAGTCATTCACAAACTTCTTTGTCTTTTAAACCTGTGCACACACGTGTGCACACACATATATGTGCACATGCACACATGTGCACACACACAGATGCACACACCAGGGACCTGTGAATCACACACATCAGGATCATTTGTTCCTTTGCCTGACATCTGTCTTCCACATGTGACTCTGCTCCAGGAGGCAGAAGCTTCTGATACTTCTGATTTTTCCTGCCATGTACCCTACACCTAACACAATGACAGCTGGGAAGTGTTGAATAAGTGAATAAGGGAAGCAAATAAAGGAACCAATGGTACTCACTTCTAACCCAATATTCAAAGCAGATTTATGAGTTAAACTGTGGCATGTTGAGCCTGTTGGACACTTGAAATAGAGGCCACTCATGCAGCTCGGGTGATCTTCAGGGACATGAGGTCTCTGCTCATGGAAGCTCCACCTCCAGAAACGAGAGTACCTCCCACACCATCGTCTGCAGGGCCCAGGGACTTCTTGGGACGTCTTGAATCAGGCTGACAGTGTGTCCACAGGGGCACTCACATGGTGCTCACTATCTTGCCTGGCCATCAGTCATGAAGGTGGCCACACAGTGGGTTTTAACGCAGGGAAGGCATCAAACTAGAAGAAGTTCACAGGGCTTCACTAGCAATCCAAGGGGAAAGCAACATCAGAAGAAAAGAAAACAAGCAAAACTGGCACAGATTTTTGCCAAAAATTTTACTTTAGAAATCATCTATTTGGAGAAAGAACAGCACTGTCAGAATGAGCCTCTGACCTGTTGGTGCCGTGACCCTCTCCAAACCCCACTGAAGCAGAGGCTGAAATAAAACCCAGTCGTAACTGTGGAGAAAAAAGAAAATGAAACAGCAGGCAGAATCCCTGGAACTGAAATGGGTAGAGTCTTTCATCCACTTCTCCCGTCAAGCCTCACTTGACCAAAGCCCCCTTCAGCTCCTTCACTGTCCCTTTTCTCCTTAAAATGACAGTGGCTTAAAACTTCCATCTAATAAGATATCTTTGGTTTCATCTCTTAGAAAGTCGCTCACACGTGCTTAAATACAGATCACATGACTTGGCTATTGCTGCAGATTAGCTAAACACTACTCTCTAAACCCCTGCTGAACACAGGCAAAGTTGGACCCACGTCCTTTTTCCCGTTCAGTGACTAGGAGGCCAAAGTCCTTTCCCATAATGTGGGATGGTCCACTTGCCTGAATCCTGGACCCTTGCGTTGCTGATTCAATCACTGATTGATTAGGAGTCAGCTTGGTGCTGAGTCAATAGGCCATGTGGAGGCTGCTGTTACCCCAGTGCATTATGGGAGGCCCTGAGTCGAGGTCCACCCAGGGACCGGCCCAGGCCTGCTTCTTAGGCAGTGATTCAGGAAACGATTGCTTGGTTCTCAACTGCTATAATCTGTTTTTCCCAGTGGTGGTTGTCTATCCCTGAGCATGCTTGTGGGTGATGCCTGCCTTCTGTCCAGACCTCTGAGCCTGAAAGCCGCTCGAAAAACTAGAACCTGGTGAGCTCACGTGGGAAGTGTTGGGAGAGCTGGTTGGCATCACGGTCTGCTGACCTGCCCTCCCAAAGTGACCTCCACATTTTTCATCGCTCAAGATTCATTTGGCTATAATTAAGCATGAATGCCATTTCTCCTTCAAACACTGCAATGGTTTATGAAGTAGAACTAGCAACAATGCAGAGAGAAGGAGATGCAGACTTCCCTGAGGCCAGCAGCCCACATGGTCACTGCCGGGTTCTCCGGGACCTCAGCCTTCTCTGCTCGCCACACAGATGCCACGGCGACCCCAGAGCAGAGGCTGAGCTCTCGTTTGTCCATCTGCCTACCGTGATCCCCCCGGAAATGCAGACCCCGTGCCAGCAGCTGCTCTGAAGGCTCCACCTTTGACGACTTCGCCCTCATCCCACACGGTCATTTCACTCTTCAGAGCTTCATGAGCACTGGGAACAGGAGCACCTCCTCGTCTGCTCAAACCAACTCAGAAAGTCCCTAAGCCTCTCCAGGTCGGAGGACGCAGGGCCCAGACCTTATATAAGTGGTGGCGATCCATTTGTGTGGATCTCAGTTTCAGGTTGGCGGAGGGTGGGCAGCTCGCGGGAGAGACTGAGGCCTGGACTTCAGTGTGGACAGTCGACTGAGTGCTGGCCCTGAGCCTCCCACTGAGGAAACAGGGAAGTCACCGAACCCTTAGTGGAGATAAGACTCTATTCACCTGAAAAGCTAAGGTGACAATGGTAATCACCCTTCTAAGGTTCCTTGGAGGTTGCAGGTCATTGGTTGGCTTGAATGTTTAATCCATGGTAGGGACAGAAAAGCACAAACGCATCAGGCAGCAGTAGGAAAATTGTCCCCTCTCTCTTCCCTATTTCCTATGACGCCTTTTCCATTTAATACTTCATCTTTGGAGGCTTCTGCTGGATCTCTCTGGGCGTGTCTGCCTGGAGACCTTGGAGAGACGGCAGAATAACGAAACTGATGTTCTTTAAAAACAACTATTCATGAGAATCTGAGAAGAGGCAACAAATTATAAAAACACTAATATGTGTTTTAAAATCCTTCTTTTTCAACAAAGGTTTTTTTGGGGTTTTTTTTTTAATTAAACAACTCATAATTCAAACACAGTTGTCAGGCAGCCTCAGTCAAATTCAGCAGAGGGAAGCCCTGTGGTTCGGGTGACCTGCAGGCAGTCACCTTGTTGGGGACGTAGCTGTTAAGGGATTGGTATGATGAAGTCATTTTATTAAGAGTCAAGACATGAGTCCCTCAGAGTTGTACAAAATAATCAGTACTTTGGAAAAAAAGAGAGATGGGAAAATTTATAAAGAGAAAAATAGCAGCGTTACTTGGGAGATTTGAAGGAAGTGGTGTGGGCAAGAGATAATTTTAGAAATTAGAATCTAAATTCAGTGGAGAATAAAGTGGAATAATTTATTATGTCCACAAATGTAGATTTTAATGAATTTATTAACATTCATTACTAATCTCTAACAAAGTAAAGTATTTTCATATTCTCTTTCCACCACTGAGCGTGTGATAATGACCTGCAGTGACCTTTCTTGATGCACCCACCTGCTGAAGGACACATGGGTTGTTTCCACGTCTTGATTATTGTGAATAACAATGCTGTGATGAACATGGGAGTGCAGGGACATCTTCACGATTCTGATCTCATTTCCTTTGAACATGTACCCAGGACTGGGGCTGTGGATTGTATGATGGCTAAACTTCTAAGTTTTGAGGACCCTCCATACTGTTCTTCGTAGTGGCTGCAGCAGTTTAGATTCCTATCAACAGTGTTTGAGGGTTCCCTTTTCTCCACATCCTTGCCAACACCTGTCTCCTGTTTTTGACAATAGCCATCCTAACAGGTGTGAGGTGAAATCTTGTTGTGGCTTTGATTTGCATTTCCCTGATGATCAGTTATGTTGAGCAAATTTTCATGAGCTTTACGGCCATTTGGATGTCTTCTTTGGAAAAACATCTCTGCAGGTCCTTTGCCTGTGTTTTAATTGGCTTTTTTTTTTTTTTTGCTGTTGAGTTGTATGTGTTTCTTATATATTTTTCCATTAACAGCTTATCAGATACTCGATTTGCGAATATTTCATCCTGTTCTGTAGATTGCCTTTTCATCTTGTTCCCTTTGGTGTGCAGAGCTTTTCATTTAATATAGTTCCACTTGTTTAGTTTGACTTTGTTGCCTGTGATTTGGGTGCCATATCCAAAAAATCATTTTCAAAACCAATAACAAGAAATATTTTCCCTTCACTTTCTTCTAGAAGTTTCATAGTTTCAGGTCTTAAGTCTTTCATGCATTTTGAGTTGATTCTGTGTGTGACAGAGGGTTCAATTTCATTCTTTTTATGTGGATGCCCAGTTTTCCCAACACCATTTATTGAAGAGACCATCCTTACCCCGTTGTGTGTTCTTAGTGGTCAATTCCACTTCTGGAGTTCTTTGAGTGGCCATTAGTGAGCATTATGTTGCTTGTCTTAAAATGTGTTTATCTTGCAATCACCTTTGGACATAGCTTAGCTGTGCAGAGAATCGCAGGTCGGAATTTCCCTTCCTTCACAACTTACAGGACATTGCTGTGTCGCCTTCTGGTCTCAATGGCTGCTAAGTCAAATTCTACTGTTAGCTTAACTGTCGTTTCAAAGAGAGGCATAAATAAGTTGTCTTTACCCTCTAGTTCACATCTAGGTCACCTGATGTGAAGAACTGACTCATTGGAAAAGATCCTGATGCTGGGAAAGATTGAAGGTGGGAGAAGAAGGGGACGACAGAGGATGAGATGGTTGGATGGCATCACTGACTCAACGGACATGAGTTTGAGCGAGCTCTGGGAGTTGGTGATGGACAGGGAGGCCTGGCGTGCTGCAGTCCACGGGGTCACAGAGTCGGACACGACTGAGCGACTGAAATGAGCTGACCCTCTAGTACTGGTTGCAATTTTCACTTTGCCTTGGATATTCTGAAATGTTCCTGTGACAGTCTTAGGTGTGGGTTGTATTTACACAACCCTGTGCAGGACTTTGTGTGGTCCTTCAATAGCGTCTTTCCTTCTCTGGATGCCAAGCAGCAGGGTCCGCCCCCATCCCTGCAACACCTCCAGCACGCATGCAATGAAGACACAGGACCTGTCACTGAATCCTCACCAGCCCCTAACTTCTCCTTTCTGTCCCCCCATCTCTCTGTTCCACGTTCTCAAAGGTCTCCTCGTATGTAAAGGTCTTCTAATTATGGAACTCTCGTTTTTGGTTGTGTCTAGAATAAAGTTTATATTTTCCATTCAACTTTTATATAAATGACTATATGTATATTTTCTAAAATATCTCTCCTTTCTCTTTGTAGAAACTTATGTCACAGGAATGTAATGACACTAAAACCCTACATCAGCTCCTTCTCATCTTTTGTACTATTATTGTCATAGATTTCATTTCGACATATGTTGTAATTCCCAGAGGATATTGTTATAATTTTTATTTCAAACATCCAAGTGCCTCCTATAAACACCAGAAAAGAAAAGAACAGTAACACCTCCACATACAGAGTTATTATTTTTGGCACCCTTCAGTCTTTTCTTAGATCTGACTTTTATAATTTTCCTCCATCCTGAACAGCTTCCCGAAGCATTTATTGTGGTTTCGCTCTGGTAGGAACATTCGCTCATCTTTTGTTATCTAAAAATGTACTTTCCCCACCTCCCTTTGAATGGGGAAGAATTCTAGTTGTTTTTTCTTCTTTTCTTTTTGCTATCTTTTTCTTTCATGTAAATGCTTCCCTTGATGGCCTCCGGCCTCTGAGCCTGGGTGCCAGAGGCTGTGTGAGGGCGGCCCCGGCTTCTCGGGGTCCGGATGCTGTCTTCATCCCGCTCTGGACCAGAAGGGGTCCAGGCCTCAGGGCACTTACAGGAACAGCATCTCTACAGGTAAATGCCATCACCCCCAGGGGGGCAGCCCCTGACGCCCTCCAGCTCCAAGCCTCTAAGTGGAGAGTGGTGGCCTCGCAGGCACACTGGGCCAACGAGGGTCATCCTCAAGCTGCCCGCAGGCCCAGGAACCCCGACGGCTGTTCCACTGTCTCCGTCCTGCTCAGCGCTGAGGGCTGCACACGGGAAGGTCCTTGCCGCAAGCAATCGCATCCCAAACCTCCCACCTCCCTTGACCGGGTGTGCTGCCTGGGGCCTGCCGGGCTGACTCCCAGGACTGGAGATGATTTTGTTAAGTTCTAGAGACTGAGCTTCCATCCTAAAGGAAATCAGTCCTGGATATTCATAGGAAGGACTGATGCTGAAGCTGAAACTCCAATACTTTGGCCACCTGATGTGAAGAGCTGACTCATTAGAAAAGACCCTGATGCTGGGAAAGATTGAGGGTAGGAGGAGAAGGGGACGACAGAGGATGAGATGGTTGGATGGCATCACTGACTCAATGGATATGAGTCTGAGCAAGCTCTGGGAGTTGGTGATGGACAGGGAGGCCTGACGTGCTGCAGTCCATGGGGTCACAAAGAGTCAGACACGACTGAGCGACTGGACTGAACTGAACTGAGGCTGGGCTGGGCTTCAGTGCCTGCAGCCGTGTTTGCCCCCTAGGGCAGTTCAGCTCCTGGTGGGTCCCCGAGGAAGGACCCGTGGGTTCCTGTGACAGAAAGTCTCAGAAGGGAAGGGGCGGGAGGGGACTGTGGTCCTCTCATCCAGGTAAAATTCTTCTGATGTTGCATTTGGTGTTTTCAAGGACAGTCTCCAACTCCTGTGACAGAAAGTCACAGAAGGGAAGGGGCGGGAGGGGACTGTGGTCCTCTCATCCAGGTAAAATTCTTCTGATGTTGCATTTGGTGTTTTCAAGGACAGCCTCCCACTCCCCTCCCTATCTTCCTTCTTCTTGGAGAAACCTCCAAACACGTGACTCTCCTCTTAGCCAAACTGAACTGAGGATACGAACGGAGCTGGGACGACCTCAATCTCTAAACCAATTCTCAGCCGTTAGCGTTTCTGGGGAGCACACCTGCGTTCCCTTACCAAGTGCTTTTCGTGCCAAAAACACAAGATCAACTTCCCCTTGAAGTCACAGCTGCCGACGGATGAGAAGCCTCATTTCAAAGTAGGTTTTAGGATGTCACTGTTGCAGCCGACCGGGGTGGAGGTTGGGCCGGTGTCACGGGTGGACAGGGAAAGGAGGGAACCCAGTGCACTTGGCGGTTTTTCCTAAGGACGCCCCTCCTGCCCTCCTTGCAGGAATTCAGCATCAGAGCCCAAAAGCAGAGCAGGGGTGTCCAGGGGAGGCAGAGGAGAGCTGTCGCTGGGAGCGGCCTCTGAGAGCCGGCGCCGGGGGCTGGGAGGCGAGAGACGGTTCGGGCCACGGCCACAGGCAGGTCCGCAGACACCAGGTGAGGGCCGCGAGCAGGGCGCACCTGCCGGGTGAGCCAGGACAGCGGCCGGAAGCACGTGTGCGTCCTGGCTGCCGTCTGCACTGCTGTTCACACGCTTACACACGTCCCTGACCAGCGCCCGGCTAGGTCTCGTTCGTCCTAACTACTCTCAGACCCCAAAGACAAGTGTTGCCATCGACCCACGCAGTGTTTAATTTGATAAGAAAGAGGAAAGAGGGCTGATTCCATCGCAAACTTGTGTTCTACTTTGTTCTTATGAAACAGCACTTTCCCACATTCATGCTTATTTACATTCCCTCCTAACTCATTAACCAGACTTTGGCTGAGCACCACGTTGCTTCGGGGTTAGCTCTTGGAGTCCTAGAGCTGCGTGGACTCTAGGGACTCTAGGAGTCGGGGAGATGCGTGGTATTTCTGTGCTGTTTGCAGGAAAAACAGGGTGCAGAGGTTAAGGAGCTGCCTTTGGTCCCTTCTTGTAAGTGGAAGATGGGCCTTAGAAATAGGGTCTGTCGGCCCCACAAACTCATTATTATAACCAAGATTGTTACAAGAAACGTTAAACATAAAAGTTACTTAGAGGAAGATTATAAGGAATTCCCCTGGAGTCCAACAACTGTGGTTTACCACAACCATCTCGGTCTGGTCAGCCCTGGTCTACATGGAGGGTCTGTGGGGTGCGAATAAGCCCAGGGTGATGGGAGGACAAGACGGTCTGGCAAGAGGGAAGGGGAGACACCACAGAGCCTCTCTGTCACCCACGGCTCCCACCTGTGCCAGGCACGCGCCGCTGGGCTCTCAACACGTGCAAGGAAAGCAAGCGGGCTGTTTCTGGTTCTAATTAGCACCTCCCAAGCATCCAACTCTCTGTCTCTGTCCCTGAGAGGCTCAGAGACATGGGGCCACATGACGGAGATCAATGAAAAGCAAACCCAGTCTCAGGTGAAATCGCTACCAGTCACTCCAAGTGATACACAGATCACTGAGCTTCCATGTAAATGAACAGTGGGATGTGGTTTCAGGCGCCTGTAGCAAAGGCTGTCTTTCCTGATCAGCAGTGTTTCAGGGTGACCAAGGAACCAAGCTTGGCAAGAAATAGGAAGAACTTGGTTCTGTTCTGACGTGGCCGCCGGCTGCGGGGACAGGTCTGTGACGTTCTAGGGTGATGTCAGCAGTGCTCTGTGAAGGGGGCGTCTGCTCTGCACGTGCACACACGCACACACTTCCCCGGCCTTCTGTCGTTTGTGCAGTGGTGGTAACTGTGTCCCCTGTGCACGACAGCTGAGGCACTAGACGTGATTGGCACCACGAGGCGTGTGAGGGAAGCCCCGGGGTGGCTGCTCAGGGGTGAAGGCACAGGCAGTGGGCCGAGGGCCGCTCAGAGGGGCGTCGACGCCGCCCCACTGTGAGCAGCCCTGAACCAGCGAGAAAAACCCAAAGCAAAGGGACTGTGCGGTCCACACCTTTCCTGGAGCCAAGCCAGCATGACGGGAGGCTCGGGGGATCTGAGCACAGGCCGAGGGGAGGGCCGGGTCTCGTGGGGGCCGGGGGCCTACTGAGGTCCAGCAGCTGTGGGTTTCCCCTGAGAACTGGAGGCGGGGGACAGGGAGGCTGTTAGCACTCAGATCAGCTCCTGCTCAGAATGAAGCTTCACCTCCTCCCAGCTGAATGCGGCCTGGAGATTCAGGGACCAGGGGGTGGGGGCGTCGCCCCTCACCTGCCCACTCTGTGCAGGCGGCAGAGCCCATGCGTTCAGCTGCGGGTCAGGACCCGACCTGCAGCACCTCCTGCCTCCTGACCCCCCGGCAATCAGGACTCCTGACTGCAGAGACTCGTCTCCAAGATGGGAGTCTTTTCTCTGAAACGTTTGGTTCTAAAGGTGAATCTTCACCCAGCTCAGTCAGAAGATGACTTCTGTTGGAACATTGGGGTTTACCCCTAAACCCATTCCCACCCCTGAACTGCTCCTGTCTCCTTGGTCAGCTCACCCTGGCTCTGCTGCATCTCCTGGATGCTCCATAACCTTGGTACGCAGCCGACATTTGTAGACAAACTATCAAGTTTCAAGGCAGTGAAATGCCTGGGACCCAAATATTTGAACTCGATGGAAAGGATGCCTCCCGATGGATGTAAGGGGGAGCGTCCAGACCAGTCATCCCCAGGACCACGTGTCACGGCCCCTGGAAGTCTGCCAAGTCCCCAGCCTGGCTGCTTCTTCCAGCAAGGGGCTTCCCTCTTCGCCATGAGCTTTCATCTGGAAAGGCAATTCACTGCCTTAGACCAGGGGTGCTGAGTGGACGAGCTCAGAGGCTCCTGTGAGACAGTGTCCCCTCCTTCACTGAGCTTCACTTTGGGAGCATGTCTGGAGACTGTGTGATTCTACATGAGCTTTTGCAGGGGTGCTTGGCCACTGATATCTAAGGAGCAATGGGAAAGGTCTTGCTAGCCAGAAGCTTCTTTGCATCATTTTTCCCCCCATTGATTGTTGGAACTTCACATGAGAAGATCAATGCAAAAGACTAATGACCTTGACATTGATCTTGACACAAGATGAGTTCTGAGCCCTTTGCCGGAGGAAGAAGGGACCTCATGTACCTGCCTCATGGGCCCCTGAATCAGCAGAGGATGTGATGGGTGGAATCTTCTCACACCAGGCAAGTCATGCACAGTGGATTCCTAGATACCCATGAGGAAAGAGGAGGAGGCACAGGGCATCTGGAATCACAGGGAATGTGGAAGTTCTGGCATTCGGCCAATGAGAAAATCAAGTACAGGGTGGGGGCTGTGGCTGGCAGTTGTTGATTTATCCTGAGTCAGCAGCAAACACGTCTATGTTGATCTTAGCAGCCATCCTGGAAGCAAATCACACCTGTGGTATTTTATTCAATGCGGGGCAACACACTTCTCATGTTTTACAAGAGAAGTGTGAAACTAGAATACGTACTGAATAAAACAACAGGGTGGCAAGTGTCCTCAAAGCCTATCCTCTGAGGACTAGTGAAGGAACTAGATTGTTTTGCAATGAAATGAAAAAAGAAAACCAACGCTCTTGAGGGTCAAAGTGAAGGTTACAGTCGGATCAAGAGAACTGTTTACAAATACATGCAGGTGCCGGGTAGAGTGTGGCTCAACTCTGAAATAACAGGACCCAAAGGTGAGAGGTGAGAATGAACTCAGAGTTGCTCAGCAGAGCACCCACTGCCTTGGGTTGGACGTGGCACCCACGGACGTGGCCGGTGGTCACACACAAAGTCTCCAGATTCATAAACCACAGATGTTTGCATTCTGACCACCTAACTAAAGTCCCATCATGTAAGAAAAGATAGTCCTTAAACCTGGGGAAGTAGGAAAGTAGTGCGCAAAATGTAAACACACACACCACATCCGTCCGTACTTTATATAAGCTTCAGGCCACAGTGCATGGGAAAATGCTTCTCTGAGCACAGGAAGCCATCAGAATTAGCTGTGGGGAAGTTTAGGAGCATTACCTTTGGGCCAAAAACTCAATCTGGAGCGAGTCTCCCCTGTGTCTGCCACTCACTCTGCTCTGGGTTCTGTTGCGACTCTCGTGTCTGTTAACACAGAAAATTGCACATGGAAACACCTTGGTCAAGGACCTTAAGAGAACCACCGGTGGGTGCCCTAAATCCTGCTCTTTCTCCCTTCTGGCAGGCAGAGGGGCCGGCACAGCGGAGAAGCACACCACTTTCCCTCCCGCCTCTGGGGTCCCAGACATACTGCATACTTTGTGTCCCCCCGCCCCTGCCTCCCTGCACACGGGCCTTGCTCTCGGCGGGGATCTGCTCTGTGAGGGGCAGTCCCTCAACGCACAGGCTTTGGCTACATCTGGGCGACCCGTGTAAGTGGAGGCCAGATGTATTTTCATTCCTTTAGAAGTGGAAACAGAGGCTGGCGCAAGACCATCTTCTTTGAGGCTGAAGGAAACTGCATAGAGTTTGATACTCAGATGCTGTGAATAGTTCTGTGGACGAAATCAGCGTAATGGAAAGCAGACATGGACCAAGCACCGGGCGTCATCTTACAGCCCCCCGCCCCCTCCTGAGGTCTGGGCTTCTGCCAGCCCATGTGACGGCCGCAACGGTCCCGTCACCCCGCTCACCAGCCCGTCCTGGAGTCCGGCCTCCTCTTCCTCCTCCTGGTCCTGACGCTGGCGTCCTTGAGTTTAGCGCTGTCTGCTGCTCTGCTGATTCCCCAGCATCCCAGGGCTTAGCCACTCGGGCCCCCGGCAGCCCAGCTCTGTCAGGCGGCGAACCAGACAGGTGTCCGGAGACCTCACTGCTGGCCACTTGCCCGCCGGTAGGTCAGAGCGCTGGGCCTCACTCTGTGCAGACCCGGCCTCCTCTGCCCGCATCAGGGCGGCTCCAAGTCACTCTGCTTGTCCAGCCTCAGGAGCACAGCTGGATAACTGCCGTGTCTCGGCTGTAACCAGAGCAAGTCAGCGGCCACCTTCAAAACCTGCTTTCCGCACCAGCAGTGTGGCCCTAAACACTCGGGAATGGTTGAAGCCAGCCATCGGTGCTGAGGTGGGGTCACCGGAATCTGGACATGTGACTCCAAGCCCAGCTTTGCCGCAGGGTCCAGGGGACAGGGGACTGGGCTCTTAGCCTGAACCTGGGGAGAGTGACTGAGCCCACAGAGCCGCTGTGTTTCACGGGCAGCAGTGTGAGCTCACTTCCCATCGGGGGCTTCAAAGGCTTAATCGAAGGGAAATCCAGTCTCCTGGGAAGTGTCACAACTGGTAGCTTAGGCAGTGGACACTTCAGTGTCGGCCCTGGTGATCAGCTGCGCCCAAGTCACCAAGGGCGCCCCTTGGACCTGGCAGAACCATGTCACAGAACTGAGAGTGCTTGCATCCTTTGCTAACTTTTAACAAAGCCCAGAGGGTTCCAGCCCCTGGTCAACCAGGACTTGTGTGGCTTTTGTGCCAAACTCGCGCTTCCCTGAGAGCTTTGCTGATACAGGGTACTCACTGAACGTACTGTTTTCTTGATTCTAATGGAAAATGTTGGCAGTGGGGGGTGGAGGGTGCTGAAAGGGGAGAACAGGGAAGCAAAGATCTTATCCGGAGCCTCTGCAGGCACGTCCAGCTTGTGTGAGATTAACTGTGAGATTAAGTTAAAAACCATAGCCATTTAGCCAAAACCAGCACTTTGTGTTTGTTTGTGTTGCATTGGCCATTTTGGGTCAAGTTCAGCCTCAGGACAGTTAGGCCTCCCTCCCTCTGGGCCTCTGGAATTGGGCCAAGAACCTTCTAATTGATTGTTTAATTACGGAGGTTTCCAAGTTACAGCAGCTTGGAGCCTCTCCATGATTTATTCTGCAAAATAAAAACCTCTCTTTCCCCGCAGATCTGTGCCAGGAGTAAATAACCCTCCTGATTCAGGAGACTGGACAGCATCTTCTAGAAAGAAGCTCACAAGTCCAGGGCAGGCGTGACTCGGCCGTGGTTTTTGACAGTAAGTTCCATCTTGTTTGTTTTTGGTTTTGATTCATATATATATATAACCTCCGAAGATTCTCTTGATAAAATACAAATGCATTTTGGGAAAGTCAGGCAGTTTCGAGAGGCTGACCGTGCAGAAGCTGCAAGGCCAGAGGGTCTGGAGTGGATGGGGACTCTCGAGAGCCAGACAGGGCTCTGGCCTGTGCCTGTCCTGCAAATAGGAGCACCCCGGGGGCAGCCCCCCAGGGCCACACGTTCAGGGTGAGAAAGAGATGGGAGAAGACGAAGTTAGACTGTGTGGTTCGTGTTGGCAAAGCACGGGGGTGGGGCGGTGGGAGAGGGTCAGGCCTCATGGGCTGGACTTGAAGGACCCCTGGGGTATCGCCAGGCCCAGGGGGACACTGAGCCTCTCTGGGCTAAGCCTGGAAGGACTCCAGGGACTCTGAGGGGTCCCCAGTGGCCCTGGGCTCAGGGGTGCGTCAGGCAGGAGGTGGCTGCCCCCTGGTGGGGACCTGGGCCGTGCTGATGGGAAGGGGGTGGTGTCACGGGAGACTGGCGGACACGCTGTCTTCAGACAGACCCTGAGGACAGAGGGAAGAGTTGGCTTTGTCTGTTTGTCTTGACTTCTTGTCAGCCAGGAGGGGCTGTTTAGAAAAACAGAAGGTAAATGAAAAAATAAGAAAAAGAAAAACAGAAGGATGAAACCGATGAGGAGGTTAGGGCAGAAACAGACAAGAAGCAGGGATCCCTGCTGGCATCCACGGAGATGGCAGGCTTTCAACAGCGGCTCTGGCGGGGGGTCATTGAGAGGCTTTGTTCAGAAGGCAGGCCTGCCCGTGGGGGTCGTTTCAGGGAGTGCGTCCCCAGGCCCAGCCTGTGTGAGGGCCAGGGCTGGCCGTCCTGACCAAGGCCATGGGGAGGGGCTTTTCCGGGTTGCAGGAACAAGACCTCAGCCTGGGTCTGCGTCCACTCAGGGCACCAGGTCAGCCTGGTACCAACTCGCCTCTGAGCCGGAGTCCCTCCTCCTAACCCGCCGGCCTCACTGAAGGGCTCTCAGAGGCGACACCCGGGGACTCCGGCCCCCGGGGCCTCCCGGTGCCTGTTGGCTGTTCCTTGTGTTTCTGCCCTAATTTATCTGATTTGGCAGATGGCCTGGGCTGAAAAAAGCAAATGATTGGTTGAGAGCCTGAAAATGATCATTCCCTTTCCCCTAAAGAAAACTGAGAAACCTGAGTGAAGAGCTATCATTTCCACGTGAATGTTTGACAAAGAGAAATTTGAAGTTTCTCGTCTAAAATTCTACATTCTCAAGTTAGCTGCGTCTATCTGACACGGAAAATTATACTTTCTGTTTTCTAAGTTTTTACCAGTCGATAAGTTAAAGGTTAAACAATATGACTCCGAGGTGTGAATGTGCTTGCAATTTACTACCAACAGCTCATTAATCACGCAGCCGAAACGAGCTTTCAGAGCGGTCTGGAGTGAGCGCACTTGGCAAGTCACAGGGGGTGATGCTGGTACTTTCTTAAACTTTCTTTTAAACTCACAAAGTTTCCTGTGATGAATGGGGCTGAACTGACTCGGCGTCCCCTGCCCTCGTGGGCAGGGCAGCCCTGGACGACTGTGGTTGAGGCCACTCGGGGTCCAGGCGGGGCCCCGGAGCAGGGGCTCCAGGGCTGTTCGCATCCGCAGAGCGCTGCTCTGCCAGAGGAGTGGATGCAAGAAGGAGACAGAAGCCTAGTGTGCGTTCAGACAGAAAATCCAGGACCTGCCACGCGCCCGCTGTGTTAGGTGCCGGGCGTGCAGGGCAGAGGTGAACGCGTCCTCATTCCCGAGCCCCGCCCCTGGCACCGCGTCCAGCGCGCCGAGAGCCCCAGCGGGGCTGCACGCGGTCACACCCGCCGCTCCTCTGCCTGCCCCTCGCGGAGGGTCTGCAGGGTGGAGAACTGGGTCGCACCGCCCACCGCCCAGGCGCCGAGCTGCTCACTCCCAGGGGCCTGTGTCCTGGTGCCGCAACCCTGCGCACTGCCCTGGGAAGCAGCCTGCCCGCCCGGCTGGGTTCCTGCAGGCCTGGCGCAGGCAAGGAAGTCCGGGCCGCTTGTGGATCCCAGAGCTGCCAGCGCCATGAGCCAGCCCTGAGAGGCGAGGCGCAAACCAGCAATTCACATTCTCACCTTTTTTGCAAAAAAAAAAAAGTACTGATAAAGAAATGATCTTAACCTTCATAGCAAAAGGAGAGTCTAAGCTGTTACTGTGTTTGGTGATTTGAAAACCCGGCGCCAGGCGCAGGAGACGCCAGCCGGCGCTAGTTGCCCAGGGTGAAGTGCCGCCCCCTCGCCGCCGGTGTGGGTGCCCCACGCCGCCCCTCCGCGCCCACCCCCGCTGCCTCACCCCTGGGCCCCTGGGCAGAGGCCGCATCCCGGGGGCACACGCGTGCTCCTGGTGGGGTCGGCGGGCCCTGCGAGAACTGGGGCGCCCCACCCTCCGCCTGCCCCCCGACGGTTTCTTCTGCACCTCCGCCTCCAGCCCAAGGCGCCCGGGGAAGCGCTGGAGCCGGAAGCCCGCACAGGACGCTGCGCGCTGACCGTGACGGAGGTCCCTCACGCCCCGTCACCTCCGCGGATGCTCTGTGCTCTCGGAGCCTTCCCCGAGCTGCCCTGTCATCCCCGGCGGCCGCGCCCATGAGAAGCTCGGGGTGGTGGGTGGCGAAGCCGGCCCCGGGGCCCAGCACCTTGCACCACTCAGCCTCGCTCCGCAGCCCCGGCTGAAGCACAGAGCCCGAAGCCGGGAAATCACAGGCGACCCTGCCGCCC
Source organism: Muntiacus reevesi (assembly GCF_963930625.1). Classification (NCBI taxonomy): domain Eukaryota; kingdom Metazoa; phylum Chordata; class Mammalia; order Artiodactyla; family Cervidae; genus Muntiacus; species Muntiacus reevesi. Next base: position 42,612,660 of record NC_089258.1, on the reverse strand, counting down.
CGGGACCCCGCAGCTGTAGCAGAGCAGCTGCGACCCAGACGGAGCCCAGTGTCCTTCCGTTCCGGGTCCAGCCTTCTTCCAGCCACTGCTGACCGCGACTCCACGGTGACATTAGCTGGATGAAGAGCCTAATTAAGTTTTAATTACCCTGGGTGAGGCCCCCAGGTGTGACTCACTTGCTAATTAGATAAGCAACGGGATTTGTTCTGAGCACTGGCCTTGCAAAACATGGTCCAATCCCATCTCTGTAAAGGTTAAGAATAAATTTAAAAGTCTTTAGAAATAAAATCTCCACAGTTATCAAGTTTAAACTACTCTCAAGGCCTCTGCAGGGTGGAGGGTGGAGGCCCAGCATCCTGGCTTGCCCCCAATAAATAGGCAGGGGCTCTGAAGTGGGAGCTGAAATGATAGACGGCCCCACTCATGGGGAGCACCGTTAAGGAAGGCCTAGCTGGCTGCTTTCTCTTAATGGATACAGAAATTTCCCTTTTATAAATAAGATGAGGAACTAGCAGCAGAACGCGGTAAGGACAAGCCAGGAAGGGCAGGAAGGCCCCCGTCACAGACGGAGCCACCTCCCCGCCCGGGCTCCTCTCGGGCGCACCCTCTCCCAAGACCCTGGTGCCTTTTTGATGACAGACCCTTTAATCCAAGAGAAGAGTGGATGACCAGGCTCTGGCTCTGTGTTTTTCTGTGATGTGGGGATGTGCCAGGGTGAGGCCCAGCCCGTGGACAGCCCAGGAAGCCAACCTGGAGGAGGAGGAGGTGTTGTGTCTAGACCATGTCTGACGGACTCCATGTCCAGCAGCAGCTTCAGGCGAGGCCACCAGGTGGGCACTCTTGGAGGAGCCGGACACACATCTTCTCAAATGTGGCTGAAGGCCTGAGGGCTCAGGATGTGCCAGGACCGGGACCCGGAGGATGAAACCAGGAGGCAGGAGCTGGCTTCGGAGGGAGATGAAGGGAACCTGAAACCCATACGAGAGGTCTCAGCGCCTCAAAGGACATTGCTCTCATCTCGGAGCAGGGACACCAGCAACAGTTCGGGCCTTGCTGTGGGATCCATGTCTGAATGTCTCATCCTGGAGATAAGGAAAAACAGGAAATAGAGAAAGTCCCTAGTTACTCCGTTCCCTGATTGTATTCAAGTCCTCTGTCCCTTCAGACTGAGGGTATCAGAAGCAAGTCTATAAAGGAATAACTCAGCCAGAGCTTCAGATTACCTCTGAGATGATTCACATAAAACCCGGGAGAGCAAGAGGTCAGACCCACGGGGAATCCAGGTTGGGATTTTCAGACATGGGCTATGTGACAGCTATGATAGCAAGCACAGGAAGTACAGTGAAGAGGAAGTTTTGGCAGGAAACTGGAAGCTGTGGTACCAGAGGGTCCCTGGGCTGAGGCTGGGGGCTGGAGAAGGGTGATCTCGGTACAAACTCTGAGTGATGCAGTTTTGGGGTCTGACGCACAGCATGGGGACTATAGCAAACAGTACCACTCTGTGTGCCTGAAATTCGTGAGGGAATAAATCTTAACTGTTCTCACCACACCAACAAGTGAAAAAAAAATAATGGTGACAACGCGAGGTGATAGGCATGCTAGATAGCTTGATCGTGCTGATCATTTCAAGATGAACGTGGAAATCGAAACATCGCATTGCACACCTTAAAAAGATACCAGTCTTGTCAGTTGTACTTCAGTGAGGCCGGAAAAAGCAAAACAACAAAAAAGTAGTGTACAAATCCTCATTGTCCTGTTTGACTTAAAAATACATCTTCAGTAACTGATAGAAAAGACATACAAGGAGCCAGCAAGTAATGAAGCAGCAAATGTGCTAGGTCAAATTCTCGTAAACCACCACCTGAACAGGGCAAAGAGAAACTGCACCAGCTGATGCAGAAAAATCTATTTGATAAAATACCACATATATATTTTAAAATGTTTGTTACATTTGATACATACTATATATATATATATATATATGTACATACACATTATACACACACAATCACCAGCGTCAACAAAAGGGTGTGGCAAACTAGGAACAAAAAGACATAAAAAACCTACAGCAAAGTCAGTTGGCTGTAAAGATGAAACTCCTCTCTCAAAGTCAGGAAGGAGACCAGAAACTCACCATCACTACTGATGCTAAACTAGCGTGGAAAAAAGAAAAAGCAAGATTAAGAAATACTACATGAGAATTGGAGAGGAAAAACACAGTTACCCTTCTATATAAATAACCTGATTATGTATACAGAAAATCCAATAAAGTAAGCAGATAAACTTAAAAATTGATAACTAAATTTAGCAAGACATTGGATAAAGATCAACATACAAAACATTTTACCTCTCAGTTCAGTTCAGTTCAGTTCAGTTCAGTCGCTCAGTCGTGTCCAACTCTTTGCGACCCCATGGACTGCAACACGCCAGTCCTCTCTGTCCATCATCACCTCCTGTCCACTGAGTCAATGATGCCTTCCAGCCATCTCATCCTCTGTCATACCCTTCTCCCCTCACCTTCAATCTTTCCCAGCATCAGGGTCTTTTCCAATGAGTCAGCTCTTCGCATCAGGTGGCCAAAGTATTGGAGTTTCAGCTTCAGCACCAGTCCTTGCAATGAATATTCAGGACTGATCTCCTTTAGGATGGACTGGTTGGATCTCTTTGCAGTCCAAGGGACTCTCAAGAGTCTTCTCCAACCCACAGTTCAAAAGCATCAATTCTTCGGCGCTCAGTTTTCTTTAGAGTTCAACTCTCACATCCATACGTGACCACTGCAAAAACCATAGCCTTGACTAGATAGACCTTTGTTGGCAAAATAATGTATGTGCTTTTTAATATGCTGTCTACGTTGGTCATAACTTTTCTTCCAAGGAGTAAGCATCTTTTTATTTCATTTACCTCTACATACCAGCAATAAACTATTAGAAAACACAATTTAAAATTTACCTTTTTAGGGACACAAGGAGTCAAATATTAGCAACACACCCAACAAAAGATATGTAAGACCTTTATGACAAAATCCAGAAAGCATTATAGAACAAATTAAAAAACACCCAATTGAATTGAAAGTCTCAATCATTTTAAATATGTCAGTTTCTGCAGTGTTTTATGGGTTTAATATAAAATCTTAGCATAATTTATAAGGTTAAGAAAATCTTGTAGAGGAACAAATTTGGAATAATTGTAGACTTACAAACTACAATAATTAAAAACTGAAGAATTGTCACAGCATGGATGATAGACCCAGGAATAGAATGGGCAGAGAAGCCCACAGCAGCTGGACACTCAGCTGAGGGTAGTGAATACCTCAGAGGAGTAGTAAAGCCCAGCCTTCCCTGTGAGCGGGCCGTTCTGAAGAATTGCAATGTGGCCCTAGCTCTCAGCATCAGCAAAACCCTCCTGGGGAGGGCAGATATAAACGTACAAGCAAACGCGGACCCCGTGGAAGGTGACAGTCAGACATCTGGGCTACCTCGAGGAGGACCCCTCTGTTAGCAAATGGAAAAAGAACCAACCATCAAGGGAAGGAGTGATAAAGGGGCCATACTGAAATCACGAAAGTCTGTCCACAAAAATATTGCCAGAAAAGATAGGCAAGACAGTGTGGGAACAGATATCTGCAAAACTCTTGCCCGTATTCTAGCGAGAACTCTCCTGCAATAGTAAGAAAAGACGGGCTCTCCCCGGACACGGCGCGATGGTGCGGGCTGGGCCGCCAAGATGGACCTTCGCTGAGCGGAGGAGAGTGGGTTCACCAAGGACACGGCCACTGAGCCTCAGCAGGAGGCCGCTCCCCCGGCACAGCTGAGCCCAGATGACGACATCACGAGTGTGTGATTCATCTTTACAAGGTTCAAAAATACACAGAACTAACCCACGATGATGATGACGGAAGCCAAGATGATAGTTAGCTTAGGGCGGCAGGTGCATCATGGTGCTCTGGTAACATTTCGTTTAAACGTGCCTTGAGCAGGGCTTCCATCAGTCACTCAGCCGTGTGTTGGACACTGTCCTGAATGCACGAATAATGAATAGCGCTTAGTAGCACATGAATTCATGAGAAAAATCAGGAAGCCAAGAAGGAGAAGTGCCATCCCATGTGGAGCCAGAGATGAGGGCCTACGGGGGCCTGATGGGGTTAGGACCTTCCCCTAAAGCCCTCAAGGCCGCTGGGACCAGGGCGATGGCTGAGTGGGCATCAGTGTAGATGGGCTGGGCCGGACGGAGGTGGGCATCAGGCTGGGAGCCGGCCTCGGGGGAAGCTTGCCTTCTCTTTGATGGGAGCAGGCTGCAATCTCCCTCAATCTAACTTTTGACTTTAAGACTTTGTGACGCAGAATCATTGTGTCTATTACCATAACAATTCAAGACCTTAGAACTGCCGTGAGCTGACATGGTATATATATCTTTGTCTGAAACAAAGGAACTTAGTTTTTGCAAATTGTTAGAGACTTCAAAAAATGCATTTCATTTTCAGATGTATTGTCAAGGGCAGTGACTCACGGTCAGGCTGGTTCAGAAGCGATCTCCAAAGAGAGGCACGATTTTTCCTGAATCTCATTTGCAAGGAGGCCGTGGCTGGCTCTGGGCCCCCACCCAGACGGCCGGGTCTGACTCCAGGAGCCCTGAGTCAGCCAGCCCAGGAAGGGCACCATTGCTCACCCAGGGACCTGGGCCGGCTCGGGTCAGAGGGGCGGGGGGGCACACTGCTGGCCCTTCTTCTGCTGAAGTTCATGATTGGGTTTGAGATTCACCCCTTGGCCACTGAGCAAATTGCCTCACCTATATTGCATTAAAGTACAATTTCCAACTTTTGCTTGAAGTCAATAGATGAGTCAGCCCAGTGATTCAGTGTCTCCTCACCTTCTTAATTCTGTTATATCCTGGAAGAATCATGATTGACTATTGATGGAAACCCTTTGAAGTCCTGAGACATCGTGCTTTCTAAAATAAGGTCACTTCTTTTTGCTAATATCTGACCTATGAAAAGTCTCTCCTCAAAATCTGTGCAAACAAACGGAGATGACAGGGTCGTTTGTCCCCTTCTTGGGCAGGCGTGGGCTGATCCCGGGAAGCCGTGGCTGCACATGAAGCTCTGATGAGGCCTGGGGGGTGGTAAGACCCCAGGCTTTGGGGAACCCAGGCTGGAACGTTCTGGCTGGGTGGAGGGGCGGGAGCTGTGTCCTGGGCCGGCTGCTCTCCCCAGTACAGGAGTGATGCCCGCGTCAGGGACCTCGCCAGCACAGGGGCTGCGCTGGGTATAAACACAGCACTCCAGGGCACACGCCAGGGTTGCAGCCCCTGCAGCCTTAGCGACGAGAGTGAACAGCTCTGGCATGATTCGTTCAGTAACAGAAAACACAGACCATTCCTCTGCGCTTCTCCGCTCGGGGAGCGGTAACTCTAGGCCTGACCTAGGAAACCAGCTAAATCACGGCCTCACAGCTGGTCAGCACTAACTTATCTAGATAATTCTAGCAAGCTTGGCACAGAGGTCTTCCCACTGGCAGCATGCTTGGTGACCAGGAGCAGAACTCTCTGGAGCTGGCTTATGCGGAGATAGGGGCTTACCTGAAGGTTTGTTTCTGAGGCACCAGAGAGGGGGGGTGGGCAGGAGCAACCCCCTTTTTGTGTCCTCAGCTTATGGTTCCTTCCTTCTGCCCCTTCTCTGGGCAGCTGTTCCATCCTTTTTCTCTTGCCTTGCCTGTTATGGTTGCCCCCCGACCAGCACTCTGTCACTCCCAGAGCCCAGACTCATGTCCAGCTCTACCCTCTGGAAGGCGCCCCCTTCCAGTCGGGGGCGTAGCCCCTGGCACTGATCCTGATTCAGGCTGTGGTACACCCACTTCGGCACCAGCTGCTTGCAGCTTGCAGCTCTCCTGCACATCGGTGTCTCCCTCCATTACCACAGGGTAGGTGCAGGGTGCTCGGCACTGTGACTGGCCGTCAGGGGACTCTGAGGTGTGGGTGTCTGGCCGTCCCTGGAGGAGCCAGGTGAAGGGAAGTCCTGTAGAACATGATCCCCAGCCGTCACGACCCACGGCGGGCACATGTTCCTAAACGCTCTCAGAGGCTTTGCTGTGAGGAGAAAGGACCAAATTCTAGGATGCCGAGGTGGCTAATTTCACGTGTCCACCTGACGGGCATCAGCTGCCCAGGTATCGGACCCACATTCCTCTGGGTGTGTCTGGGAAGGTGTTTCTGGATGAACCAGCATTAAATCAGCAGACTGTGTAAAGCAGAGTGCCTTCCCACAGTGGCGGGCCTCGTGCAACCTGTTGGAGGCCTGAGTGGACGAAAGGACTGCCCAGCCCCTGAGTAGAGAGCCCCCCTGCCTGGCGGCCTGGAGCCGGGACCCCAGCTTCCTCCGTCTCGTGCGTGGCTCTCGTGAGTCTCCCGCTTGCTGGCCCCTCCGGCTGGTCTCAGGTCTCGCTGGGAGCTGACCCTTACAGTCCGTCTCCTTTTCTGCGTAGACATGTCCTCTTGGCTCTCGTTCTCTGGAGAACCTGAGCGATACAGACGCCGTGCCCTCCAGAGAAAGAAGTGCTGCCAGGAGAGAGGAAGCCACACGCCCCGCCGCTCAGCTCGGACTCGCCCCGACGTCCGTTCGTGCCCCTGGGTGCCCGCTGTACCGGCTGTGCTCAGGAGCTGTGCTGCCCCGGGTTAGCTGGGTGCTTCAGAGAGCTCACATTCGGGCTTGCTGTGCGGGGGTCGGGTGGGGGGTCGCCTGTGCAGGCGGCGTGAGAAATGAGAAACCAGAAGCCTGTGCAAGTGGGGTTTGTTATTAAAGCTCCCAAGTTGCTTCTGACATCCGCATGAAGCTTCAACACAAAACCCCTCGGATCACCCGAAATCTGTGATGAAGAGCATGCTCCTTGTGCCGTGGGGAAGGCTGGCGGGTTGACCATGGTCAGGCCACCCACTTTGCTGATCCTCCGAGAAGTCTCTGCTTGTCCACAGCCCGGCACGCCCCTGGCCGGCTCCCCAGGGACACCTGGAAAACTCAGACTTGTCCCCGGGAAGTCAAGCAGAGCGGCCAGAACATCACTGTCTGGGGTGGACCAGTGGGACGTGGGGGCGGTCAGTGAGAGCAGAGATCCGTGTGTCAAATCACAAATATGTCACCCTCAAAGAGAGAACCACGACCACCTTCAGGAGTGTGGCCACGCAGGAGCTACTGCTTCTACGGCGAGCAGATGCTTCCAGTCAGGGGATCAACCAGAAGGAGGCACAATCCTCCCCATCGGTGGCGTCAGAAGTCCAACTCTCAGAATTATGTGGCCTGTAATTTACTAAATCTACTGCAAGATAGGACACAGCAACTGGCTGAATCTGAATGTGACTGCATGTGATAATACCACCCCTGGACCTGTGATCTGATCTACTGCTGCTTTATTGACTATGCCAAAGCCTTTGTGTGGATCACAACAAACTCTGGAAAACTCTTAAAGAGGTGGGAATACCTGACCACTTGACCTGCCTCTTGAGAAACCTGTATGCAGGTCAAGAAGCAACAGTTAGAGCTGGACATGAAAAAACAGACTGGTTCCAACTTGGGAAAGGAGTACATCAAGGCTGTATATTGTCACCCTGCTTATTTAACTTATCTGCAGAGTACATCATGAGAAATGCTGGGTTGGATGAAGCACAAGCTGGAATCAAGATTGACAGGAGAAATATCAATAACCTCAGATATGCAGATGACACCACCCTTATGGCAGAAAGTGAAGAAGAACTAAAGAGACTTTTAATGAAAGTAAAGGAGAAGAGTGAAAAAGTTGGCTTAAAACTCAACATTCAGAAAACTAAGATCATGGCATCTGGTCCCATCACTTCCTGGCAAATAGATGGGGAAACTGAGAGACTGTTTTGGGGGTTCCAAAATCACTGCAGATGGTGACTGCAGCCATGAAATTAAAAGACACTTGCTCCTTGGAAGAAAAGTTATGGCCAACCTGGACAGCATATTAAAAAGCAGAGACATTACTTTGCCAACAAAGGTCCACCTAGTCAAAGCTATGGTTTTTCCAGTAGTCATGTATGGATGTGAGAGTTGGACTATAAAGAAAGCTGAGCCCCAAAGAACTGATGCTTTTGAACTGTGGTGTTGGAGAAGACTCTTGAGAGTCCCTTGGACTGCAAATAAGATCCAACCAGTCCATCCTAAAAGAAATCAGTCCTGAATATTCATTGGAAGGACTGATGCTGAAGCTGAAGCTCCAATACTTTGCACACCTGATACGAATAACTGACTCATTAGAAAAGACCCTGAGGCTGGAAAGATTGAAGGCAGGAGGAAAAGGGGATGGCAGAGGATGAAAATGTTGGATAGCATCACCGACTCAATGGACATGAGTCTGAGTAAACTCCAGGAGTTGACGACGGACAGGGAGGCCTGGCATGCTGCAGTCCATGGGGTTGCAAAGAGTCAGACATGACTGAGTGACTGAACTAACTGTCTGGACCTGTGATGCACCAAAACGTGAAGAAACTGAAATATAAGCAAGAACCAGATTTTAGAGATGTTTGTGTGCTCAAATCCTTTTCCCTTTAATTTAAACTTTCATAAAACCCTTTCGTTTCTCTTTTAGACAAAACTTTTTAATATTCATCCACAGCAACCTTCCCACTCCTGATTCAGGCAGCCACCTCACAAAGGCCGAGGGGTTAAGAGGTTGAGACCACGGTGAGTCTCAGCGGAGCAGCTCACTCTGCCTGGGCCTGATGTGCATGGAAATGCTGTGCTCAGATGCACCAACAGAAACAACTGCTCTTGAATCGGTAACATCTTGTGGTTGCTAAGTGCTCACAGCGCCAGGAGCACTGGGTCCCCACATGGCCAGGGGCCAGTCCCTCGTCTCCAAGTGAGGGGTCAGGGCACCCGAGGAAAAGGACCTGGGTGGATGCCAAACACAGAATTTTTTCTCCACATGTTAATTCTTCCCCAAAATGAAATTACAAGTTTAGGCAGAGTGTGCGCAGAATCTGGAGAGGCAGCCCCCTTTAAAAGTGCAGAGGGGTTCATCCAGCAAAACCTTGCAAAAAGGTAGATGCCATGTAAGAGATCCTCAGGTTGGTTAACAGAACAGAAACATCTGAATCAGTTTTTATTTCCTCTGAAACAGTCTCTGACACTTTTCCTTATGTCCACTTGGTGAGCATGGAGTATGCAGCAAGAGTGTAACACTAACACAAGTTAGAGGAATGGAGACATTTTCTCTCTGGAGCTAAAACCTTTCCACAGCAACCCAAATACAGATCCAGGTTTAGCTGGACCTCCTAGGGTCTCCTTGCCACCCAGAAACAGAGGAGACACAGACATCCCCGTCCCTATGGAAAGAGGGCCCTCACCTCTGCCGAGGAGGGTGTCATCAACCCAGTTTGAAAAGGATTACATGAAAGCTCAAGAAATTTAAGTAACTCGGTCAGCTCACCTACAGCACCCACACTGTCTCAGTATGGGGCCAGATGAGTCATCACTGAGAAACACCACGTGATGGGAAGGCTGGGGGTGAACTGAACCCAGAGAAGGGGATTGAGGACCAGAGAAGGGAAGTGAGGACCAGAGGCGAGTGAGGACCACAGAAGATGGGCTGGGACACAGGCCGATAGGCAGTTTGATGCATCAGCTGACTTCTTTCATTTGGATGCTCTGGTCAATTAAGTTTCTAGAGGAGGTAAGTGTTGAGACAAGGGGATTGGAGGTTTAAAAAAAAAGTTCTGGTTGTGGGTCTGTGGATGGGAATTTATGTAAGTCCTGATCCCTTCACGTTCAGAATCTGATGCTCCCTTTGAAAGGAACCCTCTGGACATCAGTATGGAAGCACCATGAGGATCAGGTGCAGGTTAGACAGTATAGATGCCCTAAAGCCAAGAACCCGAGAAAAATCCCCCCAACTCTGCCCAACCGAAGGCCCCACGGTCACGTGTGCAGCTCCCTGCTGGAGGACGAGGAGATGCACACCAATGTATCGGGACCCAACGGTCCCTGCCCCAGCTGATCCCCCCAGACGGCTGAGTCCTCCTGACCTGTGTGGGAAGCAGCATCACACACGCCAGGGAAAGCATGGGCTGGGCCAGCACCTACTCAAAAGTATATTCCCTTATAAAGTAGAGTAGCATCTTCGACTTGAAAAGTTATGGGGTGAGGCTTCATCAAAGCTCACTGAGAAGTCAGTTCATACCTGAGTGAACCAAAGGCTTGAGAAAAAGCTAGGTTCTGCTCAAGCAGGTTCCACTGTTGCTTTAAGAAGAAACAGCAAAGTTAGGAAGATGTGCTAACTTGCTCTTGTTTGCTGAGGAATAAATAGATGCACTCTCTTTTGACTGTGACTGCACTGGGCTTACAAAGGAGTAAGAAATTGGATCATTTGCATGGTGCCGAATGACCACATCCTTCTTCTGAGCCCAGAGATCCGAGCACATGACTCTGAGTCAGCCAGCTGCGCTGAGTCACGGCCACCCCTCCGGAAACAGTTCTCAGGATAGCATGTCCGGCAGAGAGAAAACCTGTCCACGTCGTCAGCACAGGTGACAGAGGCTAAAGTGAGGCTCCGCTCTCGAGCCCTGATGTCTGATGGAAAGTGGGCAGACGCTCGCAGTGAGGCGGCTGGGAGCTGGGTCGTCGTTTCAATCACAGAGCCCAGAATGCTCTGGCCTTCTCAGCGCTGCTGGTGTTCAGTCGCAAGTCCTGTCCTACTGTGTGACCTTGACTGCAGCTCACCAGGCCTCTCTGTCCTCCACTACCTCCCAGGGTGTGCTCAAATTCACATCCGCCGACTCAGTCATGCTATCGAAACATCTCAATTTCTGTCATCCCCTTCTTCTCTTGCCTTCAATCTTTCCCAGAATCAGTGTCTTTTCCAAGGATCAGCTCTTCACGTTAGGTAGCCGAAGTATTAGAGCTTCAGCATCAGTCCTTGCAATGAATTCAGGGTCGATTTCCTTTAGGATGGACTAGCCTGATCTCCTCGCTGTCCAAGGGACTCTTATTTTCTCCAGCATCACAATTTAGAAGCATCGGTTCTTTGACACTCAGTCTTCCTTATGGTCCAATTCTCACATCCGTACATGACAACTGGAACAACCGTAACTTTGTCTATATGGACCTTTGTCAGTGAAGTGACATAATTTTTCTTCCCAAAGAGCAAGCATCTTTTATTTTCATGACTGCAGTCACTGTCCACAGTGATTTGGGAGCCTAAGAAAGTGAAATCTGCCTGCTTCCCCTTTCCTCCGTCTAATTTCCATGAGGTGATGGGACCAGATGCCATGACCTTAGTTTTTTAAATATTGAATTTCAAGTCAGTGTTTTCATTCTCCTCTTTCATCTTCATCAAGAGACTTGCTACTAGTAATTTAAATTATCTGGTGAATAACAGCATTTCTCCCTTAGTTTCTGCTATGATCATTTAAACCCACCTCAGTGAGGACAAAGGTCATACCTGCTTTGATGGAATTGTCTCCTGATGTCCAAGTTTGACATAAATGTTTAGTAATTATTTGCAAATAAACTAATGAATGAATTGGCATATGGTCAGTGTCCTGTTGGGGTGTCAACTCACTGATTTATCTAAATTCTCTCTTCTACATTCTTATTCCAGCTAGTATTCATTCTTGTGACCACTGCTTCTGACATAATGATGGTGACAGCTAATACTTATTGTTCAGCCCATAGCTTACCAGAGCCCAGGAGGCAGCCATGATCATTACACTCACTTCTAACTGATGAACAGGGGCGCAGGGAGCTCAATCGATTTCAGTGCAACCTATACAGTTTAGTAGCGGTGAGAACTCACCTTCCGCGGGTCCTCACTCACACTAGGCAGTTCTAACCTACCTTCCGTGCTCCCGCTCTTCTCAGTACTGTTATGTTTAATGCTACGTCTAAGCACACTGTTTCTACAGCAAGGTAGCACCACACACCTATTAGAAAGGCCAAAATCCAGAGCACTCTCAGCAGCATGTTTTGGGAAGAGTGCGTAGCAACAGGAAGCCTCGCAAATGGTGCAGCCACTTTGGAAGACAGTTGGACGGCTTCTTACACAGAAAATATACTCTTACCACACAGTCCAATACTCGTGCTCCCTGACACTTACCCAAGGCTGCTGAAAAGAGATGTTCACACAAGAACCTGCACACAGATGGTTATTGCAGTTTTATCCATAACTCAGAACTTGGATGCAACCAAGATGTCCTTCAGAGGGTGAACAGGTAAAAATAAACTCATATGTCCAGACACAATAATGGAATATTATTCAATGCTAATAATAAAGAAAGCTGAGAGCTGAAGAAATGATGCTTTTGAACTGTGATGTTGGAGAAGACCATTGAGAGTCCCTTGGACTGCAAGGAGATCCAACCAGTCCATCCTAGGGGAGATCAGTCCTGTGTGTTCACTGGAAGGACTGATGTTGAAGCTGAAGCTCCAAAACTTTGACCACCTGATGTGAAGAGCTGACTCATTGGAAAAGACCCTGATGCTGGGAAAGATTGAGGGCAGGAGGAGAAGGGGACGACAGAGGGTGCGATGGCTGGATGGCATCACTGACTCAATGGACGTGAGTTTGGGTAAACTCCAGGAGTTGGTGATGGACAGGGAAGCCTGGCGTGCTGCAGTCCATGGGGTTGCAAAGAGTCGTACACGACTGAGTGACTGAACTGAATAAGAAATGAGTTATCTACCTTGAAAAGACATGGAGGAACTTTAAATGTACATTACTAAGTGAAAGAAGGCAATCTGAAAGACCTACAACAGTGCATAATTCCAACAGTATGACATTCTGGAAAAGACAAAAGTATGAAGACATTAAAAAGATCAGTGGGTGCCAAAGGTTTGAGGGGAAAATAGGTGGGACACAGAGGATGTTCAGGGCAAGACTCTACCCCACGTGACACGGTACCAGTGGACACGTGTCATTATATACTCGTGATGTGTTTTTGTGGTTCTTCCACTGTAGGAAATGCACTTTCTGGGGGAGATGCCGGCAGTAGGGGAGGCTGTGCATGGGGGATGGGGACAGGAGCTATATCTGAACTCTCTGTACCTTTCGTTTCAGTTTTTGTGAATCCAAACTACTATTAAACTAAAATCTAAAATAAATGTCTGCTACATGAGAACAGAGTATTTCATACATGTACTGCATGTACATATATTCTATGTACTTTATGGTTCTACAAATACATTTTATTACAGAGGCACACAGACATGCACACAGAGGAGCCGATCTGCAGGCTAAGCAGTGAAACCACGTCCTGAGTAACTAACCGCACTGTGAGATCCTTCATCTTTGGCGCTGCAGCTACACTCCTCGCATCTGCTTAGAGACAGACAGAGCAGTAGTTACTTTTTCTTCAAAAAGTACATCTCGGTTCCTGTCAACCTGATCCCAGGATATGAGAGAGTGCTCTCAGGTGCAGAAGCGAACCGAGCCCAGGCCTGCCGCTCCCAGCGCGGCTGTGGAGTGGGGCCTGCCCGGCCGTCTGCGTTTCTGACGTGTCATCCGTGTCACGTGTGCCGCTCCCGAGGCTCGCGTTGTCCTGATGCCACTCCGGTCATTTGCACATTGTTTGCACACATTGTCCTCGTGCAGCTGGCTCTTGATTCACAGGAGCCCAGCTGGCAAAGCAAAAATACACCCCACTACGTGGATCAGCTCCTTACTCCCCTTGGCTGAGAGCAGCCCGAGGAAAGAAACGCTACCTATGAAGAGTCCAGGCTGGGCCGGAGGAGCACGGGGAGCTGAGCCATGCTGGACCTGGGCCTGTGGACGCGGCTCAGCCCAGGGAGGACATGTGCACAAGTCACGGCCTCCGCAGGCTCATCGTCCTGAGGCCACGGCCTTCCCTGGCTCATCGTCCTGAGGTCAGGGTGCAGGGGAAGTGAAACCAGGCGGCGGTTGCCAGCATCTAGAGGGAGACAGAAGCCAGGGGGCTTCTGCCCACCACCCGTCCTTGAGGCCTGGGGACAGGAGACTCTGCAGCTGAGTAAGTGTATGGACTTGCCCACCTCTCTGTTCACCTATTTCAGCATCTTTGACAAACAGCTCACGTTCCTGGTACATGTGTTTTTTGGTTGCTTGGGCTTCACTTCTGTTTCTAGCTCATTTGGTCTAGGGGCACAGTGACAAATATGCAATAATCATCACTGACAGAAATGGTCTCACTCCCGGAGATTGATCTCAGGATCAGGCTGACCTCAGGGAAGAATTGAATTGTGCCGGGTTTCTATGATTTCTGCCTCAGAATCAGTAACTGGGTGATACATTTCCCATTCCTCACAATGAGAGATGAGTGAAAGTGATCTCTCTCTCTCTCTCTCTCTCTCTCACACACACACACACACACACACACACTCATGTCCTACAGCACAGAACAGCCTCGTTTCTGAAATGCATGTGGACGACCTCAAGACAGGGATTTCCTCAGCGCTTTACCCCTGCCTCAGACCACAGCACATCATCGAGATGAGAAAACCAAGCATCATCCCTTTTCTTATTCTAAGCATGTAACTGTCATCTTGATCTCCAGGCCCCAGCCCGCACTGGGCCCCTACACTTTCATCCTCTATTCCACGTGGCCCTTATAGCACTTTCCTCGACAAAGGAGCTCTTGTTCTTCTTATTAAACAAACACAAGAGCCAATAGAAACGTAAGAAAAGGCTTACTATCACCAGATTTCCAAAAATGAAAGTTCGAACAACAATCGTCTGCTCTTGCAGCCAAAATGGCTGAAACAGAAGAGAGAGCCGTCCCTGGGCTGTGAAGGCAGAAGAGTCACTGTTCTGTGTGAGCCTCAGTGGGATGTCAGGATGAGCTTTTAGAAGGACCTCTACGAGTGTGTGCTGATAATTTAAAAAATATGTGCAACAGGGCCTGAAAACTTTTGTAAGGAAAAAAAATAAGACGCAAGCAAACATGTATGCTTAAAGAATAATTTTTACAGAAGTATTTGATAAAAAACAACAACAACCTGGAAACAAAATTAATTGCAGTTAGTAAAAAAGTAACTAAATGAATTATGATAAATCTACACAGTAGAATTCTACTGGCACCAAAAATCATAATTAGAGTTTGACTTGGAAAAATGCCAACAATATACTCTTAGGTGGAAAAAGTTTACAAAAGAGTAAATACAATAGAACCCTACTTTTGGAAACTATAATGCATACACACATTGACAGAATCTGGAAGAACACCCACTAAAACATTAAGAAGAGTTATTTCTGGGTGATGAGATATGGATGATTTAATTTCAGTTTAGTTTACTTTTATTTATTCTTAAGAGTCGATAATGAAAATAAATTACCTCTACAAGAAAAAAAGTATGTTTCCCTTAAAAATATAAACACATATTGCAGCTTGGTACATTAATTTTGACACATTGTATCAATTTTTCTAACAGAACAAATATTAAAATAACCTGAGTCCTCCCTTCAATATCATAATTTTCTCCTATTTTGTCTAAAGGAATAAAAGCTTAAGGGTCACATTTTAGGAGAGGCCAGTGTAGATTAACTCACAACTTCCTTTCATATTTGCAATTTGGGTTCAGAATGTCATACTATATTTCTCCAGTCTCCCTAGGAATTTGAATTTGACAGAAATCAAGATTTGGGGCTCTCAAGTTTAATTGCTTTTTAAAAATGTATTTTTTTTTCATTGAAGGACAGTTGCTTTACAGAATTTTGGAGCTGGCTTGCAGCAATACCCCCAAATCTCCAGCTGTAGCTCACACAGCTTGAGCTTTGCAGAGAGACCATTCTGCCTTGTCCTGCCCTCCCTCAGTCAGGCCAGCTGAAGGCTGGCACCTGTCACCTACCTCTCATCAGTTAAATAACAAGCCGTCCTGACCACTGACCTTCAACCCACTGAGAGGAGTTCAGGGTGGAGATCAGGAATGAGGCTCTCTGTGCTCTGGGAAGAACTGGCAGAACAGTCCTTCAGATTGATAGATATTTCCAGAAGATGTAATGAGCCGAATTCTTGCATCTCCTCATATCTAGAGAAGCACTAAAGTCCTTCATGGTGATGCCTGCTCCTCATGACTAGCAGCAGCCTTCCAAAAAAAAAAACCAATGTGTTTGACTGCATGTATTTCCCACTTCACCAAAATAGTGTATATGCTGACCCCGCCCTGCCTCTTTGGGGCAGTTCCTCAGAGCTTTCTGAAATGCTGTCTCCCAGGCTATAGTCCTCATTCTGCCCCCAGTAAAACTCGACTCACAGCTCTCACATCCTGTGCTTTATCAGTCGACAGCAGGGCATCTGCAAGGTTCACTCACGCCCTGTCAGCGTCATTTCTTGTGCATTATCATGTGTAGGGTGAGGCCACGCGCACCACAGGAGCTGGACAGACAGTCCTGTCATAGGAGCAGCTCATGGCTTGGAGAGGAAGCCAGATACCCACAGGTCCTGTGACTGCAGGCCATAATTGGTTGGGGGTCCAGGGAAGAATTTTTACACCTGTCAGGAGTTGAGGATGGGGAGCAAGGTGCCTGGGGGCTGTCCATAGGGTCAGGGAAGGTGCTGCGCCCAGGACCCTGTGTTTCAGGGACCCCAAGTCTGAGAAGAGAGGCGCTGCCCAGGGATGGGGTGGGCATCCAACTCTTCTCTGTCCCTCCGGCCCATGAGGTCAAGGGGACACTCAGCCTCAGGCCTGTGGTCTGAGACTCGGCCGCAACCCCAGGCGGCAGGGGGCCAGTGGGACCCCACCAACAGGGGGACAGCTGCCTATTCTTTTCTTCTCTATTTTTTTTTTCTTAAAGAGACACATTTTCCTCTGCGCCAAGAAAACTAGAACTTGTGGTTCTGGAAATAATCACCATCTGCACTTTTAAGGTCTGCACTTCGTCAAGCCTGTTATGTTCCCTTTCGTGAAAACTATTAGAAAATTTGCATTTGATGAAAAGTTTAAAAAGTCATTTTAAATGGAAGGGTTTTAATTCACATAATATTTAGGAGTGGAAACTTCCTTGTAAATTATGGATGGAACTTGGAAAGAATATGGTCTTTTTGGTTTTATAGAATATTCTTCCCTCTTTTAACAGAAGAGGAATTCAGAATCTTCTAGTTTTGAAGATTTTTCAGTATTTTGTGGCTCCAGGGCAAGCAGTGAGGGTGTGCTCCACCCTCAGCCTCGATGGACACGAGGCTGAGAGGTGAGGAAGGGGGCGGCTCTGTGCTTTAACATAATAAACAAAACATCGTTCCAAGATGTCCACTCCCTGGGCCTGGTTCTGACATAGCGGCTCCCTGGGGATAGAAACCAGCCTTTAATTAGGCGCCTCATTGAAAAGCTCTCAAGAAACAAAGGTTTCTCACTCCCCATTCTGTCTCCTCAAGATTTCTCTTGTTTTGTGCTCAATTTTGGAATACATGCAGATCTGTAAAAGCCGAGATTTTAAAATGTTTGGCAAAATGCGCATTTCTTGCAAAACTACTGGAAAGGTTACCAAGACAAGGAAAAGCCATTCAGCTCCCTGGGGGCTACCTTTGTTTTGTTTTTCTTTTTTTTTTTTAGTATTTTGAAAGTTGTTTGGATGGGCCGGTTGCTGTATCAGGATACTCCTCTGAGAAGATGGCCGTTAGCTGGCGTACAGGGTTGAGGACATGGAGAAGTTTGGGGTTCACGGCACATCCACGATGGCAGAACCTTTTCCAGCCAAGCTGTCTCAGGGGACGTGGTGTCACAGCAGGCAGCCTCTGAGGCCAAGGCCCTGCATCCCATCTACCTGTTAGGGATCGGTTTCCTCCACTCTTTTATAAGAGCTTGAATACTGCTTTTGTCTTTGAAGTAATGGAGAAGCCGCACGTGAACAGGGCAGGAATCAAGACAAACGTAAAATTGAGCCGCTCGGATGTGTCTCCCAGACACCGTGGCCCAGGTGGCCTCGAGGGGGCAAGTGGGCCACGAGCCCCGTCTCACAGGCTGTGTCTGCGCCACCTGTGTGTGCACACGGCGCCTTCACGAGGACCTGAATGTCTGCGCTTGCTGTTCTGTTTCAAAGTAAAACTCCTGGTTCACCTGGAGAAATATTAAATATAAACTCTATGGGTTAGGTAGGTAAGGATGTAGGCTCCCTCACAAGGATACAGAGAAATGAAGGCTGTGTTTTATTTATTGCATCTCCGATTTATTCCCAATCCAGTGGCTCCATGAACCATCGGGCACATGGACTGAAGAGAGAAAATCGTCTCTTACTAGGTTTAGGATTGTGCTAATGGAAGTGACCTCCCCCACACCCAGGGATTTATCCCTTCTTGAAGAATAAATGAGAACTGCCAGAGCCAAGCTACTAACAAGTCAAAGCAAGGAGTTTGCGTCTTCCTCATCCCTGGGGCCCTGGACAATCTCATGGACTCTGACAGGACAGGCGGGCCCCCAGCGCTGGGAAGGCAGGCGCATCACTGACTCAATCTGGGGGAACAGGAGGCGGGGTCTCGGAGGAACTGCTGAAAGCAGAGAGCCCTTCTTTCCGTGCTTCCTAATCTGTGTATTTTCTTTGAAAGACGCCAAGAACGACACAGCTGCATCCTCTTAAGACATTTAAGTCCATGGAAATGAGGGGGCTTTCAAAGTTTAATTATGGAACTAGCTGCAGACACATCTAAATAAGGGGAAATGAGTCTTCTAAAAAAGACCTTCTCTAAAAGGTTGTACAAATGCAAAATTGTGTTCTTCAGACACAGGAAGGCTGGGGTCTGAGGCAAGTGGACAGCCTCAAGGGTGCATGCGTCCATAGCTCCTCACAGGTGACCAGGAAGGAGGCAGGTCCCTGACTCGGCCAGGAGGAGGCCAGGCGGCAGTGTGACCAGGAGTGCGGACCTCTAGGGGTCACTGGACTTCATACACGACCCCCGATATGCAGGGGCAGCGCCCCCTTCAGGCATCAGCGGGAGGGACCAGCAGCAGAATGTTCTGCAGGGAGCTTAGCCAGTGTTGCCGCTGCTCTGCTGACTCAGTGGTTTTCTGGCCCTTGATTTCTCCTGGGAGATGCTGGTCCCCATCACCGCTGTCCTGAGCAGGAGAGGCCAATTTGTCTTCCACACACCATGCTCTTCACTCCTCACCAGGCATCCCTTCAGGGCAGCACACAGCCTGGGAGCACATGGACTCACGGAGGCGGATGCCCTCACAGCAGAGGACCCGGGTCACCTGATGCCTTTACCCGTGCCGAGCACAGAGTCCCACAATCCTCAGAATCTGGGATTCTGAGTCTTCTGGGTCTTCTGTGAGTCCCTTCCACAAGACTAGAGCTGCCACGTAGCCCTGACATGTGCCTTCAGGGGTCACTCCTCCAAGCTCCTTGGGGATGGGAAGGGCCCTACTGGTTGCTGACCCCAGGAACTGGCCTAGATAGTTCAGAGACAGATGCACAGCAAGCATTCATAAACCTAACACGTGATCACGAAGGGGCTGCTTCACGCCAAGCAGTTACTCAGGACTCCACATGGTGAGGGTGCAGGGATGCTGGCTGACCACCTGCTACCTCCTGAAGGAGGCCTGGATATCAGAGTAGGAATTAATACAGTTTTAAATATTTGTGATTAGTTTGTGCTAGAAATTATAAAACAAAAAATTTAAAAGTGGATTGGAAGCTTGAAAAGACTATTGGAAATTCTAGGATTAAAAATTCAATACCTGAAATCAATAACTCAATAAACGAGCTAGAAGAAACAGTGAAACAGACATCTAAGATGTAACACTAAGAGCAAAGCACAGGGAGAATCCAGGAGAGATTCGTAAGAATAAAAAGCAAAAGCAGTCACAGAGCAAGCGCAAGGCCAGACATATTTGTGATCTGGGCTCTGGGAGCCAAAGAAGGATGGATGGAGAGGAGTGAGCATTTAAAAGATGAAAATTCCTCAAAACTGATGAAAGACATCAGACTGCAGATTCAAGAATCCCATAAACCCCAGTCAGAATAAGCACAAAAGAATAAACAATAAAGAGGGCACATTGAAATAATATTCCAAAAAACAAAGATGAAAAGTCAAGCAGAAAATCTTAAAATTGGCCTTGAAAAGAAAAGGCCTTTTCCATTTTATAAGAGGAGAAACTGAAACTGAGAGTTAACTTTTTAGTAGAAGCTAGAAGACTGCCTTCAAAAATCAAATAAATATGGCTGCAAATTCTATAGGCCATGTGGGTATGTATTTCTGAAATAAAGGCAATATAGTAAGGTTATTTAAAAATAGAGGGGAGATTTGAAAGAGAGTACAAAAAGTTAAAAAAGACTTGTCAATTGCCAGAGAGACACTAAATTCCAGTAACAGGAGGTTCAGTTCAGTTCAGTTCAGTTGCTCAGTCGTGTCCGACTCTTCACAAACCCATGGACTGCAGCATGACAGGCCTCCCTGTCCATCACCAACTCCCAGAGTTTATCCAAACTCATGTCTATTGAGTCACTGATGCCATCGAATCATCTTATCCTCTGTTGTCCCCTTCTCCTCCCGCCATCAATCTTTCCCAGCAACAGGGTCTTTTCCAATGCGTCAGTTCTTCACATCAAGTGGCCAAAGTATTGGAGTTTCATCTTCAGCATCAGTCGTTCCAATAAATATTCAGGACTGATTCCCTTTAGGATTGACTGGTTTGATCTCTTTGCAGTCCAAGGGACTGTTAAGAGTCTTCTTCTCCAACACCACAGTTCAAAAGCATCAATTCTTTGGGGCTCAGCTTTCTTTATAGTCCAACTCTCATATCCATATGTGACCACTGGAAAAACCATAGCCTTGACTAGACAGACCTTTGTTGGCAAAGTAATGTCTCTGCTTTTCAATATGCTGTCTAGGTTGGTCATAACTTTCCTTCCAAGGAGTGAGCGTCTTTTAATTTCATGGCTGCAGTCACCAGCTGCAGTGATTTTGGAGACCCAAAAAATAAAGTCAGCCACTGCTTCCACTGTTTCCCCATCTATTTGCCAAGAACTGATAGGACCGGATGCCATGATCTTAGTTTTCTGAATGTTGAGTTTTAAGCCAGCTTTTTCATTCTCCTCTTTCACTTTCATCAAGAGGCTCTTTAGCTCTTCTTCACTTTCTGCCATAATGGTGGTGTCATCTACATATCTGAGGTTATTGATATTTCTCCTGGCAATCTTGATTCCAGCTTGTGTTTCATCCAGCCCAGTGTTTCTCATGATGTACTCTGCGTATAAATTAAATAAGCAGGGTGACAATATACAGCCTTGACGTACTCCTTTTCCTATTTGGAACCAGTCTGTTGTTCTATATCCTGTTCTAACTGTTGCTTTCTGACCTGCATACAGGTTTCTCAAGAGGCAGGTCAGGTGGTCTGGTATTCCCAGTTCTTTCAGAATTTTCCACAGTTTACTATGATCCACACAGTCAAAGGCTTTGGCATAGTCAATAAAGCAGAAATAGATGTTTTTCTAGAACTCTCTTGCTTTTTTGATGATCCAGCGGATGTTGACAATTTGATCCCTGGTTCCTGTGCCTTTTCTAAATCCAGCTTGAACATCTGGAAGTTCACAGTTCACATATTGTTGAAGCCTGGCTTGGAGAATTTTGAGCATTACTTTACTAGTGTGTGAGAAAAAGGAGGTTACTTTGAGTTAAATGCTGGGAAGGAAGATGGGAGAGTACTTACTACAGAGAATCAGCATTTGAAGTATAAAGGATCAGAGTGTATTAAAAAGAAGTGTTTGGATAAAGCTAACAATGCAGCAGAAATAAATCTCTCTGCAAACCAAATGACAGTCCTACATGGACAGGACCGAGAGAGGAAGAGACGAGTTGGCGAGCATCTCAAAGCCTGGTGGACACATAAACACAACACAAGTGAGTCAAAGTCGCTCAGTTGTGTCTGACTCTTTGTGACTCCATGGACTATACAGTCCATGGAATTCTCCAGGCCAGTATACTGGAGTGGGTAGACATTCCCTTCTCCAGTGGATCTTTCCAACCCAGGAATTGAACCAGGGTCTCCTGCATTGCAGGTGGATTCTTTACCAACTGAGTTATCAGGGAAGCCAAATACAACACAAAACAGATGACAAAACTGAAATTAATTTGCCTACATCAGTAAGTATAAATGTGCTCAATGCATTTGTTGAAATACTTTAAATTGGCTAACCAAGAAAACTTCAATGCAACTTTGTATGTAAGGGACACTCTTAAACCAAAAGATTCAGAAAGAAACAGCTGAAGGAGGGGTTGGCATAGAGCAGACTGTTCCCGACTTCCAGGGTTTTCCACATCAGCAGGACCAGCTCATCGCAGCCTCCCAGACACACCAGCCCCTGCTGCAGCCCTGCTCTCCTCAGGACCTGGGTCCTCATTTCTAGAACCCCGACTTCCTCCCCTATCCTCCTATCCCTGGGGGTGTGTCTGCTTCCGAAGCTACGACCTCTGATAGCTCACTGATCTCTTTTCTACTAGTCTAACATGATTTAGCCAATTCCTTAAATTACATTTTCTATCCCAAAATAAAAAAGAAAGCACAGATATGGTTAAGCAAAGAGTAAAGAAGAAATTAATTACAGCACAAAGAGCAGACCAAATCAGAAACACGTTTGTGAAAAGTCAGCAAAATATGCAAAAATTACAAGCTAACTTAATCAAGAAAATAGGAGAGAGACAAATAATTAAATTAGAAATGACAAGAGAAAAATAACCATAAATCAGAAGAAAATTTAAAAGTCCAAGATAACACTTGGTGCAATTTTATACATGTAAAATGTAAACACAAAAATAAACTAAAAATTTCACTTTATAGTTTTATAAATTTGACCATAGTAGAGTCATAACGTTGAAATCAATATCCTCAAAATAAATTGAGCCAATAAAGAACTCTCCTAGAGAAAGCAAAACATCCAGATAATCTAACAGGCTAATTTCAGAAAACTATAGATTTGATTATTGCACTGCTATCTGAATTATTTTGGAGTACAGGAAAAAAGGAAAACCTCCAAATTATCTTTATTAGGAGTAAAATAATGATTCCAAAAGCAAAGAATGAAACAAAACAAGCATAAATCACTTTCATTTAGTAATAAAGATGCAAAAAATAAATAAAAGATTTGCAAAAGTGTATATCAACACATTAAAATGTGATACTTCTTTAACACACTAACTTTGCATAGAGTGGTCCCTAAACTGCAGGGCTACATCCAAGGGTCCTGAGATCCCTGAGACTTTTAAGGGATTCCTGAGGCCAAACTATTTTCAAAATAGTACTTGGGCATGTTTTTTCTACTGTACTGATATTCACACTGATAGAGAAACAAAACCAAAGCCAAGCAAAAACCAACCACACACTGGTGGCCTGGTCCTTTGGGGCCGCCAGGGACCCTTTTCATGGAAGACAATTTGCCCACAGACCAGAGTGGGGGCTGGTTTAGGGGTAATTCGATCACGTTGCATTTACTGTGCACTATATTTCTATTGTCATTGCATCAGCTCCACCTCAGATCATCAGGTGTTAGACCTCAGAGGTTGGGGATCCCTGCTTTGGGGGACCCTCCACTCCAGACAAACACCAGAATTTTATCAGAGGAGCTGTGCTGACGACTGAGTGGTGGGCTCTGCTGGATTGAGAGGAGGTCGGAGTTCCGGGAGCTGAAGCCTCGCCCCTCCCGCGGCCGCCTCCAGACCCCGCCCCACTCCACCCTCCGAGGTGGACTCTGAAGGCAACTATCCCGGAGGAAAGGCAGCTCTCATCCCTGACCACAGGAAATCAGACAGAGCTGAGGCTGCAGAGATGCGGCCCTTGGCGTTAGCAAACTTTCTTCCTACCTACAAATTGAAAGCAAAGAAGAATAAAGTCTGTCTCTGCTCAGGGGACCTGCCACGGGAAAGCAGCGTGTGTGTCTGGGCACCTGACCGCAAACCTGCCCGCTCCCTGGAGGGAGAGAATTCTCTGGAAGACCAGAGGTGGAGCGTTGACAAATGGAGACGTCTGAGTCGGGGACATTTGCCCCTGGACTTGGGTTTGGGCCCTCTGAATAGTCTTAATAGAGTTAGTAATGATCTGAAAAAGGTGGTAATCAGCTGACTAATGTCATTTCAGCAGAGCTGACCTTCAGGGGGGTCACTCACCCGTGAGAAGGGTGAGGATGTAAATGGTTCAGGAAAGTATAATCATTCAACTGAGAAAGTACAAAGAACCCCATGGAAAGAAAACAGGATCTCATTTTAAAATAAATAGCTCCAGTCAGCTTACAGAATGAAGTGCTAATTTATCTTGGAAACTGTGATCATCATCAGAGATCTCAGCATGCGTGTTTATAAGAGGAAAACAAACAAGCAAGCAGACGTGAGCAGCTCTGTTTGTTTTCCCTCCTGACTCAGAAAAATGAAAACTGTGGTTGATTATCTTTTCTACAAGTTAGTGGTGTGGGGTTAGACTGACTTCCTGGAGGCTTTGGGGTGCAGACATCCAGGTGCGGACATCCTGGCTTCCAGCTCTTTGGGATGCAGGCCTCACTGGCCAGTATCTTGGGGACCAAGCAGATGCCCAGGCTCACGGTTCCCTAAACATGCAGAAAAGTACTGTTTCGACTGGAGGTGGGGCCAGTTTGCCTGGATTTGCCCTGCGGTCCTTAGCGACTAAACAACAGCAGCAAGCCAGTGTAACTACTGTGCTGTGCTTAGTCACTGGGTCGTGTCCGACTCTGCGACCCCGTGGACGGTAGCCCGCCAGACTCCTCTGTCCATGGGGTTCTCCAGGCAAGAACACTGGAGTGCGTTGCCATGCCCTCCTCCAGGGGATCTTCCCAACCCAGAGATCGAGCCCAGAGTAATCATTACCAGGCTCCTATTTTACTCTTTACATGTCCTGATTTGAGTGGAAATTGTATTATTGTTCTAAATTCAGGAGTTAAGGTTAAGGCCCTGGACGCTGCACCAGCCCTGGTTCTTCTACCTGCCCGGTGTATAACGTGGGGGGTGGCCCCCCTTGTGTCTTTCCCACCTGATAAACTGACCAGAAGCAGCCCTCCCGCTTTAAATTGGCTAACCAATTTCTTCGTTCTTCGGCTCTGGGCACATAGGATGCAGGCCACTTCTTCAAGCTGCCTGACCACTGTTCCATTAAAACGACCACTGTGTTTTATTGTAAACGACCATAGATTTAATGTAAACACACCGTGGGGCATCCCCAGGCACCGACATCGTGCATTTATGGACTTTCCTCAGATCCTTCTGTGTGCAAGAATGTCCATTTCACAGCCTAGACATACCACGTGCAGCGGCAGCTAACCCCACGCCTTGAAGAGATGGTATACGTTTTAAAAAGCTGGACGTCTTTCATTTGCTATCAAAGTAAAATAAGATTGTGAAAGACACTTTATCACTTCAACACAAAGGGCAGTGTTAGATGCAAACAAAAACTCGATTCCCTTGGCTTGTCTACAAGTCTCACAAAGTTAATTTTCCTCTTTTCACCAGAATGAGTATCACAATGTCTTTAAAGCTACTTAGATGTTCTTGTTGTCACTGAATAGCTGCAAGCAGAATAGCCCCACAGCCCTGTAGGTTACTAGGAAGGTGTTTCAAGTTTTGATTTGTTTTGCTTTGCACCTTGTAAGGAGCACTCAAGGGTCTGAGGGCATGGCCACCCCATCCAGTATTCTTGTCTGGAGAATTCCGTGGACAGAGGAGCCTGGCGGGCTACAGTCCTTGGGGTCCCGAAGAGTCGGACATACCTAAGTGACGGAGGACTCGAACGGGTTTGGGGCTCGAGGTTTAGTCTCCCCAGCTGGGCAGGACGAGGCACCGCTTCTGTGGGGACAGGGTCCCAGCATCTCGCCAGCGAGCCCAGCCCTGGCTCTGCCCGCCATCACCAGCCACACACACTAGTGTTAGGGGCCTGGGGGCCCGCAAACGTCTGAGGCTAAAATGGAAATCAAATCTATGTTTCTTTCAGTCTGCTCTGTCTGAATTCTGTCTTTATTAGATCCAGGATTTGCATTTATGGCCCCATGAAAGGTCATTTTCTATTCCCGGTGATCATTGCTTATTTTCCTTGTTTCAGACGAAAACAAACTAGAAATAAGTTGGTAGGGGAAATGCATTTTGATTCTTTAACAATGTTACATAATGAGATCAATCTTGGATTGTATTTTATTCATTTATACATGGGTCGACTCATTTATAAAGGTCAAATGACATTAACTCAATAGAGACATATTGTAAAATACCCAACAGCAATATTTGATAAAATAATATCTTTTCAAATTTGTGCTAAGTCATAATTTAAAGCTGAAGACTGTATTTTGCCTCATTCTAACACAGGTAGACTTGGTAAGAATATCCCTTAGATATGAAATATATATATATATATTTTTAAAGCCATGAAAGAAACTGAAGACGGTGTGGGAGAAGTCTTCTGAGCCGTGCCCTGTGCCATGACGGTGGTGCAGACAGCACGCTCCTTTCAGTGGAGGAGACCCAGGCCGAAGGTGCCGCCAGCGGCTCCAGCAACCACCCGCTTCCATCCCCACCTCTGCAGGGAGGACGAGGCCCCGCGATGCAGGAAGCCGGGTTCCCAGGAGACACAGGCCTCCCTGCAGCCCTCCCAGCGCCCTCGCTGGGCAGGAGAAAGTGGGAAGCGTGTCGGTCTCTGCTCCAGGAACGGGCTTCATTCATAGGGAACTCCCTCAGCCTCCTGGGATCCTCATGACGACGGGCCCTCTGCAGGCGGCGGGGGCCGTGGTGGAGGTGTCGCCACCGTCCCTGGCCGGTGGCCGGGGCCCACACCCGAGCATCGTCGGCGAGTCCTGGGGACACGTGGCCTGGGGGGCGGGGGCGTCAACCTCAGAGACCAGGCGGCGGCTGCGGACCGCCGGGGGTTCTTAGCTGAGGCAGCCCTCCTCCTGCAGACCTCAGGCGCGGCTGGGTCACTGAGGTCGGAAACTCGGGAAGCCAGCCCGGCGCGCTGCGGCTACATTCCCTGTTTGCTTCCGCTTCCCAGGAAGTGACATTTTCAGCTGCTGCGTGTGGCTGTTTCTCCCAGCACCGCCACTGGGGGAGAGGCTGGCGGGCCTGCATGCGGAGGGGCTCCCGTCCTCGGACCAGCGGCAGCGTGCAGTCCAGGCGCCGGACCCCTCCGCACCCTCGCCCGCGGGAGGGCGGGGAGCGGGGCGGAGGTGCGGCTGAGCCCCGGATCTCTGTCCTCTAAGCGGAGGCACCCGATTCACGTTGTTGGGTTGGCCTGGAGTGGGCGGCTGAGTCCTAGGATTTAGACAGCAAATCCCACCATGAGACTTTCACAATTCGCTTTGTTTATTTTCTAATTTCATTTGGTGACTGTACATGTTAGCACAAAGCCTAAATAGCACAGGACGCAGAACTGCGTCTGCACAGAAGTACAGAGAAGAGTGGAAATCAAGTTCCCCAGCCCTCCCGAGTATTCATTAGATTCCGTTATTTAGCAGCGAGATGCTGACGGTGGATCGGTGTCAGGGGAGACTGACTGCGCTGCCAGAGGCCCTGCTAACTGAGCCGCGGTAACAGGGTTCAACCGCACAGGAGCCGGCCGCTCAGCCCGGCAGCTCGTCCGGGAGAATGGTAGAGACGGGCGGGAGGATCGGAGGCCGCGGAAGCCGGCACTCGCGGCCCTGTCTGCCGGCGCCGGGTCTCAGCACCCCCGACTGCCCGCCCAGGAGCCCCACGCGCGCCGAGCAGCCCCTCACCCTGCAGACGTGTCCCCCTGAGAGCGCTCGCCCCCACCGCCCCGCGTTTCCTTCCAGAAGCCACCGCGCTTCCCGCCGTGACCCTCCACCCTCCGTTCCTCCTCCTCCCTCCTCGCCTCCTAGGAGCTCCTCTCTGGACCAAGTCCAGACCCACCCCTCCCTCCACTGCCTCCCAGGATCCTGTCGCCATCGGACCCGAGGGAAGCCCGCAGAGCTCCGGGGGAGCCCAGGCCCCCTGCCAGTCCACACCCCATATCCACGCGAGAACGCAGCCTAGGTTGTCCCATTCGCAGCTCAGACTCTCCACGTGGTGCCCGCTGGCCACGGAAGAAGCCAGGGCGGTCCCTTCCCACCCCGCGCGCGGGCCCTGTCTGAGCGGCTCGCCGCGGGCTCCTCCCCTTGCTGCCCCATGCTCTCCAGCCCAGCCGCACCTCCTGCCTCTGCGCCAGACTCCGGGGTCTTCGCCCCTTTGAGGCTCTTCTATTTCTCACTTCTGCCAGGAAGTCCTCCTAGACTTGCTGATCCCCAGCCCGCAGTCCTCAGTCCAGGGCTGTGTCATCAGAAGGGACTCTCCCGACCACCCAGGAACACGCTGGCGGGTGCTTCTCTAGCCCAGGACCACGGCGGGTGCAGAGGCCAGCCCAGAGCTTGGTCACCCCCGTGCTCACTCACGGATCAGAGCCCAGGCGACAACAGAGCTTCTTGTAGAGAAAAAGACAGCCAAGGCCTTGCTTGCCTCTGAATTCTTGGTGCACAGAGTGGGCATTTAATACGAACTTGCTTAAAGAAAATTATCAAGGAAAAGGCTGGGTGTGGAGGGGAGAGCGGGAGCCCCAGGCTGAGGGGTCCTGAACTGTCCTTGGGACGCAGAGCCGGGGAGTGAGGGCGCAAGCTCTGTTCTCCAGGGCTGTTCCCACCACCTCATATCTCTCTTCCTTATCTCTGTGTCCTTTCTGATTCTTAGAAGAAATATATGTTTGACTTTATGTATTTTATATTTAATATGGCATTAAATATGCAACATATAAAATAACTTTTGTACCATATATATTCTATATTATTGGAAATATATTGTAAATATATTTAAATTATTGTAAATATATTGTATATTATATAATTTTTCTGTATCTTATAGTCCTTATTAGCACTCAGTAGGGTCCAGACACTAATGTATGTGTGTACCTGTGTGTGTAAATATCTGCAAATTGCCTCTGTGGTCAGCATGTGCAGGTCCATGCAAAAGTAAACCAGGTGAGTGAATTTGGTGAGTTCTGGGGATCTCCAGAGTCTGTCCCGTTTCCAGGAGGAGAGACGCCTTCAGCAGGCGGTGAGCACCCTTGGACAGGGGCTCTGGGGTGGAGGTGCTGCAGGAGGCGTGTCAGCGGGCATCTCCCAGCAACAGCAAGGGCCTTCGGAGTGACCCCTGTGACCCCCCAGCACTGTCCTCATGGGGGTGTGGGGACTGTGACCCGTGGGCAGCTCAGTGCCCTGAGGTGGCTTCTCCAGGAGCCTCGGGCTGCCGTGGGGGCCGCTGGACCCCAGGACCTGTGGTGATGGATGGTCCTCTCCATCTGTGTGTCTGCGGACACCACCAGCCTGCCCCCCAAACTCACCATCACCACCAGGCCTGTGCACGTCTCCGAGCAAGATGTCTGTGTGCATGTGAGTTATTCTGAAAATCAATCCATTTTGAACTTTATTATTTCACATAATAATATGAAGCACAAGCTGAAATCAAGATTGCCGGGGAAAATACCAATAACCTCAGATATGCAAATGACAACACCCTTATGGAAGAAAGTGAGGAGGAACTAAAGAACCTCTTGATGTAAGTGAAAGAGGAGAGTGAAGAAGTTGGCTTAAAGCTCAACATTCAGAAAACAAAGATCCCGGTATCTGGTTCCATCACTTCATGGCAAATAGATGGGGAAACAATGGAAACAGTGAGAGACTTTATTTTTTTGGGCTCCAACATCACTGCAGATGGTGATTGCAGCCATGAAATTAAAGGACGCTTACTCCTTGGAAGAAAAGTTATGAACAACCTAGACAGCATATTAAAAAGCAGAGACCAAAAAAAAAAAAAAAAAAAAACCAGAGACATTACTTTGCCAACAAAGGTCTGTCTAGTCAAAGCTATGGTTTTTCCAGTATTCATGTATGGATGGATGCGAGTTAGACTATAAAGAAAGCTGAGCACCAAAGAACTGATGCCTTTGCACTGTGGTATTGGAGAAGACTCTCGAGAGTCCCTTGGACTGCAAGGAGATCCAACCAGTCCATCCTAAAAGAAATCAGTCCTGAATATTGATTGGAAGGACTGCTGCTGAAGCTCCAATACTTTGGCCACCTGATGCGAAGAACTTACTCATTGGAAAAGACCCTGATGCTGGGAAAGATTGAAGGGAGGAGGAGAAGGGGATGACAGAGGATGAGATGGTTGGATGGCATCACTGACTCAATGGACATGAGTTTGAGAAAGCTCCGGGAGTTGGTGATGGACAGGGAAGCCTGGAGTGCTGCAGTTCATGGGGTCACAAAGAGTTGGACATGACTGAGAGACTGAACTGAATTGATTCCACACAAAAATATGCTTATTTCATAGTATTGTTGTAGTAAAGTTAACCCAAAATAAAGCTAATTAACACTGAAGGATATTGGGTGAAGACCAGTGTCCACGTGTTGGGCACGCCCCCATGAGTGACCAGAGAACCACGTGTTCTTGAGAACTGTGCCTCCTCAATGCTGGTTTTACACTGGTTTAAAGCACTTCACCCAGACATGGCATTTACTACAATTATCAGTTAGGTTTTCACTGAATTTAGATATAGGAAGAGTGCAGATGTGGTTGACACAGATGTTTTGTTTCCTTGAACAAATTTTTGTTTGTATAACCTGGAGCAAAGGACTCAAGAAAGACTTCAATAAAATATTAAAGGAGGAACAGCATTTTAATATCATCTAAATAAAATTTTAATTTTGCAGGTAAGAAAGCTGAAGCTCAGGAGGAAATGTGGCCTCCGGGGAAATAGTCATAAATCATTCCCGCTCCAAGAAGGCCCGCAGCCCTGCAGGACAGCACCGTGAAACTGTCTCTAACCTCCCAGAGTCACGCTGCGAGGACCTGGAAGGCGGCAGCACCGTCTCCTGACATTTAAACAACTCCTCTTGGGCAGAGTTCTCCCCTCGCCCGCCTGCTCCTGCCCCTGTGGAACGCAGACACTGTAATTCTCAGAAGACTTCCTTTTCCTGCTCTTGAGAGGATAACTAATGTAGCCTTTTTGGCTTTCAGCCCAAAAGTAAGTGGAAGCGACCTGTCCTGGCAGGTGGCTGTCCGGCTCCGGGCTTGTCACCACGCGGTCAGATTAGGGAACTTCGGCCTCTGACCAGGAAGCCGCGGCCCCGGGAACTGGGCAACTCAGCAAGAAGCAGCAAACGCCGGACTCACGCTCGGGCGGAGTTTCTCTGGTGACCGTCATGTCTTGAGATCGACCCACTTGCATTAATGACACCTTACTGCCCCTCTAGTACAGTTTATATCATGCTCAGAAATAGACTGTTAGTGATTAAGTGATTACTAAGTAAATGTTCTTACCCTGTCCTAGTAAACATGGAGTGTGTAGATACTATGATTGTGAGTGTTTAGGTTTATTAACTGAACTTCCCTGGTGGCTCAGACGGTGCAGCGTCTGCCTGCAACGTGAGAGAACGGGGTTCGATCCCTGGGTGGGGAAGATCCCCTGGAGAAGGAAATGGCAACCCACTCCAATATTCTTACCTGAAAAATCCCATGGACGGAGGAGCCTGATGGGCTACAGTTCACTGGGTCACAAAGAGTCAGACACGACTGAGCGACTTCGCTTTCTTTCTTTCAGGTTTATTAACTTCACAGCAGAGGTTTTATTCTGAGTTTTGAATTCTTGATGGAAAAAAATCCTGTTACATTGACTGCTTCCCAGGAGGGCTAAGAGCACACCTGGATGGCGGTCTCTGCGGTGGGGGCAGCGGGGGCTGGGGGCAGAAAGCAGGTGACCCCCGAGTCCGCCTGGGGCTCTGGCCCTCACACCGCCCACCTGTGCGAGCTCTGCTGTTTCTGTTTCAGCCGTTATTCCCGAAGTCTCAGCTGATCCGCAGAGCTGAGCCTGGTGTTTCCTGGCAATGAAGGTCTGGGAGGTTTGCAAGCTGTTTTGTAATAAGCGGTTCCAGAGAAGATGACTGTGTCCCAGCCCCAGTAATAGCGAGGGCCAAACATTCAGAACATCCCGAATCGCAACCCCTGCTCCTGGGTTTTGGTGAAAAACAAACAAAGCAGACATGGAATCCCAAAAAGCGAGAGAACGTGTGATGGGAACAGATAATTCCTGAACCTTCGTGGCCTGCTTTATTACTTACTGGTGTTTTCTTATGAGGCATTAAAAATAAATAAATACCAGCTTTTTAAGGCCTTTTGTTAGTGGGACACAAAGCAATAAAATTCACGAGCCCAAACTGTTTTTACATGTGCAGCTGTGAATAATCCAGCTGTTCACTGAGAATTATCCAAATGGGTCTTCGAGGTATTTCTTTATAGCAGAAAAATCCAGAGCAATGGGATAATTTAACCACATGTTATGTTTTGAAACAACTTGGGTTTTTTGTTACCCATCATGTAAATGTTGAGCATAGATTACTTTTGTGAATACTGATACAGAGAATTTAATTAACAATCATAAATACAGAGAAGATTAATATCTACAATATATAAAGTGAAAGTGAAGTTACTCCGTCATGTCCAATTCTTTGTGACCCCATGGACTGTAGCCTACCAGGTTCTTCCATCCATGAGATTTTTCAGGTAAGAATACTGGAGTGGGTTGCCATTTCCTTCTCCAGGAGATCTTCCTGACACAGCGATTGAACCCAGGTCTCCCGAATTGTAGGCAGACGCTTTACTGTCTGAGCCACCAGGGGAGTCCATATATATAAAGATGTCTGCAAATCAACAAGAGAAAGACTATAAGTAATCAAGGCGATGATGAGCAAATGCACCAGGGTTTTGGCTGAACTCACCACCAGTGGGTTGGAGGAGAATGCCCCAACCACTGGCTGAAAGAGGCATTTCCCTATGAGTTCTGATCGACACCTGGGACTTGCACTTAGGCTGGTGTCTGCAGGGGATGCTGGTGTATGGGAAGGATGGAAATGGCTATCATATACTAGATACAGCTGAGGAGTAATCATCTTGAAAGTATCAATAAAATGGATATATTTATGAAAAAACACAACTGGCCAAAGTTCATTTAACATGTTTAGTTAGTCACTCAGGCGTGTTTGAATCTTTGTGGCCCCATGGACTGTAGCCTGCATGGCTCCTCTGTCCCTGGAATTCTCAGGCAAGAAGACTAGAGTGGACTGCCATCCCACTCTCCAGGGGATCTTCCCGACTCAGGGATCAAAACCGAATCTCTTGCATTGCAGTCAGATTCTTCACCAACTGAGCCACTAGAGAAGCTCATTTTTAAAGACTATATAAATATCTAATGTAGAAAATTTTTAAATAATGCATAATCGTCAATGGTTCTGTAGTTAGAAAGCTATGCTCATGAGTTCTTTCAAGATTCCAAGACCTAACCCTTGGAAACCCACATAAAAGCTCTGGATCCTGCTCCAGGACTAACTCACCCTCACCGCCGCCTTGCCCTCTGGTGAAGTCAGCACAGGACTGACCAAGACCGCCAGGATGTGTGTCAGAAGGACAAGCCTGCCACAGGACGTTTGGGGAGAACCCGGAACGAGCCCTCTTCTCCACAAGGAGGCTCAGTACTAGGAGGCCAATATGGTGCTATGTTTACAGGACAGCGATTTATTTGATCATCTCAAAGGGTTCCAGATAAAATCACACCGGACACCCATTCCTGACAGAAAGCTGTCTGAAATCCACTACAGAAATCACACTCAGAGGAAATCCCATCAGTAACTGCAAACAACCACAATTACCTCTGGAAGTTTGGATAGCTTCTATATAACTATCTTTCAAAACTCCTTCATGTAGGAGACGTTCAATAAATACGCTAAATAAAGGACCCATTGAGGAGACAAAAGATGGTGCTGTGTTGACTTGAGTCGCTTGTGACAAGGGCCTCAGCCTGTGCAGTGCACCTCATGCGTGAAGGAATTCGGGACTGATTGACCGCGGCGGCCTATGGCTGCTCCTTGTTGAAATTATGACAAAACGCCTCACACAGGCTTGTCTGACCCCAGGCTGTGGCTTCTGCACTGGAAGGCTGAGCAAACTGGAGGGGCGGAGGCAGAAGGGCCCGGGGTGTCTGGGGGTGTCCAGCCGGGTTGCAGCCAGGAGTGTCAGAAAGTCCCTGCAGGTGTGATGAGGCTGGACCGTCGCCAGCACCAGAGGGTCTCCTGAGAGCCGCCGCCAAAGCTGCCCCGTCAGGCGAGTGACAGGGGGATTAGAGACAGCAGGAACCGGGGCGGGTTCAGCAGAGTTCACGCTTCTGCGGGAAGATGGTGCCCATGTGTCCCACCCTCACACAGGACACGGTGGCTGCAGGCCGCCCGGGACTGCTCTTCTGGGCCCTGTCACTAGA
Organism: Muntiacus reevesi; assembly: GCF_963930625.1. Lineage (NCBI taxonomy): Eukaryota > Metazoa > Chordata > Mammalia > Artiodactyla > Cervidae > Muntiacus > Muntiacus reevesi. Next base: position 42,578,417 of record NC_089258.1, on the reverse strand, counting down.
CCAAGCAGCGGAGTTCCCCAAGCCAGCAGGAATAAAAAGGTAGACGCCACAAAAGAATTTTGAAATCAACTGCAGTTATAGAGCATTTCATTTGAATTAGCCAACTGTAAAATGGTAAGACTATAAATATATTTTTAAATTTTTAAGTCATGTGCAACTTTTAAAATAATTCTAATCTCCCAAGGTTACAAAGCCATGTGATTTTCAAAGTTGTTGGAATTTGTATATTGAGAATATTTTCATAAAAGATATATACCTAGAGTCACTGTTTTAGTTATTACAAATTCAACCACAGTAAAAGATCATGATTTTATAGCCCAGTGTTCCCAGAAGGATGTTCAGGACTGTGTGAAGCTTGAAGCTACACAAGGCGAGTTTCTTTTTATGAAATGTTTACTGATTATCATATGCCTTAAATAAAGTAAAAACATTATAAAACTTCAATTACTAATTATTGATGCTTTAATTTGTAACTAGCTTTAAAATTCTAGGAACTAGGTAATATATTGTATCTTTCATCTACCAAATCTATATTTTGCACATCTAAATGTATACAGATCATTTTTCAGTGTAGCTATAATTCTGCATCTCTGCTCCCCTTAACAATAAGCTTCCCTAAGAAAACTTGCTTACCTCCTGCTTATGCTTGTAAAATGTCTTTATGGACTATTTATGACTTGGAGAATTAGCATAAAATAATATTGTAATGGCTTTGCACCGATAGCGTCATATTTGTTTGACCAAGAGCAGATGATTTTTCAACACACCCCTCATCTATAAGCAAATTGTTTTCCATAATAACAAGCAGACAAAATAAATAATAATAGGAAAGAAACGCAGCGTTTTCTTTCCTATTTTTAAATTGATGTCCTCAGTTTTTTAAATGACCAGCCCCAGGTTGGTGTTTGCCTCTCTTCGTGTATGTGTGTTACACACACGAACCCCTAATGACACAGGGGTTGGCTGCTCGCTACCTGGAGACTCTGGCGGTTTTTGGTTCGGTGGCTCTTGTGAGATGCTTCCGTGCTAATCCATGCAGTGGGAGGGATTTAGTCAACTGCTGCAAGCAAATCCAGGAATGCTCGTTCCCCTACTATGTGCCTGTGGGAATTCTGTGATAAGGAAAACAGGCAGAGTTCTCACACTCCCGGAACTCGTCTCCTAGGAGGACAAACACATCAGCAACTAAATACAGCCTGTCTGACTGTGACTACGCAAAATCACCTTATACTAACAACTAAACAGTGTTTATCCTCAAGCCATACTGACTGTCTGACCGTGACTTCGCAAAATCACCTTATACCAACAATTAAACAACATTTATCCTCAAACTGGAAACTTTTTCATACTGGAAACTTTTACTAGAAATAAACATCTCTGATTATTAGAAATGTAAGTAATATGGTATTATGGTTATCAAATAAAATTCAGCAAAATGACTTCATATTTAAAGAATTGCAACTCTCAGTTTCAGAAGTGACGAAAAAAGAAAATAGTTTGTCTAAAAGAGATGTTTTAGAATAGCAATCCATTAAAACTAAGTTATGAGAAATATGTAGAGAATGGATTAGAATAAATGATTAGAATAAACACAAATAAACCCAGAACAAATCATAAAAACTTGATAACAGAGTTTATACTGCTTAAAAGAAAAGAAAGGAAAAATGATTGTTTATGTATACACATTGGAGAGAGAACTCAGCTTCTGTAGTTCATGATGTTTATGTTAAGGGTTTTTCGTTTTGTTTTTGTCTTTTTCCCAATCAGAGTGAAGAGCATCTTTATGTAGGAGGTGTAAACTATGAAGACAGGATCACAGATTTTGATGTCAAGCAGGTATCACTTGTGTATTCACAGTCTCTCTTCATGTGCATAGGCAAACATGCTGAACTGTTGTTTAAAAGTTTGGGTGCCATCAGTAAGCCCAGGATTGCTAAAACTGATTTTAAAAAATCCCCTGCTATTTACTCCAAGTGGGAACCTACACTTTAAGGCGCTAGATTTTCTCATTTCAAACACTACAAGATTAGGAATATTGGTTTGGTTTGCTTGGATTTTAAGAAAATTGAAAGCACAGAAAATATCTTCATTTCATAACTGTAGAGTTGGGGGGGTGGTTGTTGGAGAGAAGAAAAGGAAATCAATTTATTTAAAAGGAAAATGCATAAAACAAATACTTTTGTTAGGAACAGAATTTTACATTATGATAATTTGGTATCTTGAAATCTTGAAGGATCCAATTAGGATAACTTAGTTTCTTTAAGAAAAAATACTACCTAACTGATAATAAAATATTATGGCTCTCTGCAAAGGATATAATGCAATATATTTTTCCATTCTCCTATAATGGTCCCTGACATTTCCAGTGTTTCTCTTTTACAAATAACCTGGCCATGAAGATGATTTTATGTCCTCTTGGGATTTGTGTGATAAATTCCTCAAGGTGCGGCCATGGGGGAGATGGGCAGATCTTCACTGTGTTCACTAGTTCTAAACTGCTGTCTTAGGTATTTGGGGGGAGGCTTCCCTGGACACTCAGTGATAAAGAATCTGCCTGCAAAGTAGGAGACTCGGGTTCAATCCCTGGGTTGGAAGATCCCCTGGAGGAGGAAATGGCAACCAACTCCAGTATTCTTGGCTGGAGAATCCGATGAACAGAGGAGCCTGGTGGGCTACAGTCCACGGGGTCGCAAAGAGTCAGACACGATTTAGTGACTAAACAATAAAGACAGGTGTTTGGGACAGTTACCCTCAATGCAACACTTCATGATCTCATGTGATTTTAGACACTGACCAGAATGTGGTATTTCTGGACTGTATATTTTTTAATCACTTGGTGAATGTAAGTGGCATCACAGAGTTTTATTTTGTACCACCCTGATTATCGGCAAGGTTATCTGTATTTCAGGATACGTATTACACTCATCAGAAGGACTGACGCTGAAGCTGAGGCTCCAGTATTTTGGTCACCTCGTGTGAACGCTGACTCACTGGAGAAGTCCCTGCTGCTGGAAAAGACTGAGGGCAGAAGGAGAAGAGGGTGTCAGAGGAGGAGAGGTCTGGATGGTATCACCAATGCAATGAACACGAACCTGGGCAAACTTCAGGAGATGGTGAGGGACAGACAGGCCTGGCATGCTGCAGTCCACGGGGTTGCAAAGACTTGGATACGACTGGGCAACTGAGCAAGAAAATCATTATATCTATCGTAAGTACCTTGATGCTTAGTAGGAAATGTCACCATTCCACCTTTTTGTTTATAAAATTTTAAGTGCCATTTTCAAGGTCCATGTAAAAACCTGTTGGAATTTTTATTAGAACCAGAGAGAATTTATAATTCATTAGGAAACAGAAGGCATCTTGTTGCTAACAGGTGTTCCTATCCATGAATATTGTATATGAATCCCTGATCTATAATTTCATTCAATAAAAACTGGTAGTTTTCTTTATTATAATCTCTTGGTTTTACTGGGTAAACAAATAAATCATCTTCAAAGAGTAATAGGATTTTTAAAAATCTTTACAGCTTTTATTTGTCTTCTTGGACTTTTACCTAAAAATAGTACAAAGTAGACATTATTTTACCTACTAAGGTCCACATAGTCAAAGCTATGGTTTTCCCAGTAGTCATGTATGTATGTGAGAGTTGGACCATGAAGAAAGCTGAGCACCGAAGAAATGATGCCTTTGAACTGTGGTGTTGGAAAAGATTCTTGAGAGCCCCTTGGACTGCAAGGAGATCAAACCAGTCAATCCTAAAGGAAATCAGTACTGAATATGCATTGGAAGGACTGATGCTGAAGCTGCAACTCCAATACATTGGCCACCTGATGGAAAGAACTGACTCTTTGGAAAAGACCCTGATGCTGGGAAAGACTGAAGGTGGGAGACGGGGACGACAGAGGATGAGATGGTTGGATGGCATCACAGACTCGATGGCCATGAGTTTGAGCAGGCCCTGGGAGTTGGTGATGGACAGGAAAGTCTGGCATGCTGCAGTCCACGGGGTCACAAAGAGTCGGACACGACTGAGAGGCTGAACTGGACTGGACTGATATGTATAATTCTACATTTCTTCATTTTCTATTTCAAATGCCAAAAAGTTCAGAAGTGAATCTCAACAAGATGTTCCACCAGCTTCCCTTCATGCGAGGCTCCGGCGCCTTGTCCCCAGACGCAGATGGGTGTTTACGTGCCTTTGACTGTCGAGTGCCTGCAGCTCCTTCCAGGAGGGAGTGAGGCCCAGTGAGGTGGAGGGAGGCAGCAGAGAGCGTGGGAGGCGAACATCCCCAGAAGCCAAGGACGCGGTTCCTGTGCAACCCGCCATTCTGCTTGCCGATGCCCAGTCCCCGCGGCCGGGTTTCAGACCTCAGTGATCTCCTGATAACACTGTCTCCCCACTACAGTTCACACTGATATCCTCAATACATTTACTTTGCTTTTGTTGTTGCTGTTGGTCACCAATTCTAGTTTAATTCCCTTCTGTTTTGGTTGCCTGACCTCAGGATTGTATTGTGTCCCTCTTCCAAGTCTTGAGTCTTTCTATTTGTTTCTACTCACATTTTTAGAACCTGCCGAATTAAATGTCAAGCTAGTTGCCTTTATCTCCATCTCAGTGTTGTATGAACGAGTCTGTTTTCTGGCAAATGCGGTGTGAGGTTTATGTAGGCCTTAATTAAGGAATAATGGTGCCCTGAACACACACGTCTGGGTCATAAGTAGCTCCCACCCTCCCCCTTCCTCCACCCCTTCCTGAAGGGTCCAGGTCTCCTGTGATATATGAGGTGGTTCTGAACATTTATTACAACAAGAGCAAAATGCATACCATACACCTCACTATACTAACTGCAGAGGATTAAGATTACCTATTTAGATGAAAATATCATGAAACATTACATTTAAAATCAATTATATCTGTATTACTAAGACTTCAAATCTGCTACCTTAAATATCTGTCATTGACATAGTCAATGTGCTATTGTAAGTAAACTGAATTTTAAAGAATCATAACCTTACATTTATGTATTATTTCACAATGACTAAAATCCCTCTTACTCTATGAAATTTGTTTTATTTTATGAATAAAAAAGCTTTATAATCCTATTTTTTTAAAGCTATGTTTAGCTTACTATTTAAAATGACAATTTTAGCTGTAGATGTAGTTTTGCTTCACAAAATTAAAGATCTTAGAAATATTTCCTCATATCTACCACTTGGCCTTTATCTACCACATGTATGATAATTGTGTGTATCATGTAATATGTACATGTATATTTAGAATAAAGCCAAAGAAATCACACTTTTCTTAGCAGCTGTTACTAGTTTTCAAACCTTTCAGCTCCAGGGGGTGTCTTTCACAATTAATGCTACAGTTGGGATTAAGGCAAGGATCTTCCTGACTAATGGATGAACGGTCTTGTTGGAATGAAGAGTCTGAGAGAACAAAGTCTGATGAAATGTGGTTGATGGTGTCTTTCCAGCAAAGTCTGACTCCTTTATCCTGGGGGCCGAGGTGAGGTGCTGGCCCCCCACACCCTGGGCTTCCATGTGCCCACAGGACACGGTTGTTGCTGCAGGAGTGAAAGCCGGGCAGATGTGGGGGCTTCGGAAGCAGGCGGTGGGGGTGCAGGCCACTTGGGGTCTGACTCGGGGGCCTGGCTGGGTTGGGACTCTAGGAGCTTCCAGGCGCCCAGGAATGGCAGGAACTGCTGGTCCTAGGACCCCACAGGGTCAGGCATCCACACTCAGGGCCTCGTTCTCACCCCAATCTCTCAGGAAGCACCTCCATTATGGGGGGGTCTCCCCTCAGAGGAAATGGGGACTCATGATGCTCAGGTCTCTGCAGGTCTCTCCTAGGGACTGGCTGTCGATGGGGCAGGAGGAAGTACCAGGTTTCCATGAAATGAAACAGCTCTGCCCAATGTCCCTTCACCCCGGGTGGTGAGCCCACCTCCTCCCTGGGGGCCCTTATGTTCTGGAGGGAGAGGTGCCGCTCTCTCTGCACGAGGCCTGTGGGGTCATCACTCTGAGAAGAGCTGAGGGCAGGGAACTCAGCTGAGCTGGGCGGTTTATCACTAAGCAGGCAGGATCAGGCAGGAGGGCCTTTCATCTGGAGACTGTGTGACCAAGACTGAGGGTGAGAAAGACTAGGCGGGTGTCTGGGGACTCATGCCAACGGGCAGAGGGAGGTGGGGTGCCCAGACTCGAGGAGCCCTAGGAGGTTCAGCAACTGATGACTGAGATAAAATGGAGTGTGTGGCAGTCACCAGACCTGGAGGTGGTGACAGAGTTGAAAAGTGACCAGGGAATGACTGGGCGAGGAACGCGTGCACGAGAGAGTTTCCAGCGGAAACAAAGGAAGAGATCAGAAAACTTCAATCCTGGACCCAAGAGAACAGAACCATCTGCCAAAACAGCGGTGTGAGAGAGGAAGGAGCAGAGACTGGGGTGGAGACTGGGGTGGAGACAGGAGTAGAGACGGAGTAGAGACTGGAGGGGAGACAGGAGTAGAGATGGAATAGAGGCAGGAGTAGAGACAGGAGCAGAGATGGAGTAGAGGCAGGAGTAGAGACTGGAGTAGAGATGGAGTAGAGACTGGAGTAGAGATGGAGTAGAGACTGGAGTAGAGATAGAGTAGAGATGGAGTAGAGACAGGAGTAGAGATGGAGTAGAGATGGAGTAGAAACAGCAGTAGAGATGGAATAGAGGCAGGAGTAGAGACAGGAGTAGAGACAGGAGTAGAGATGGAGTAGAGACTGGAGTAGAGATGGAGTAGAGACTGGAGTAGAGACTGGAGTAGAGATAGAGTAGAGATGGAGTAGAGACAGGAGTAGAGATGGAGTAGAGACTGGAGTAGAGATGGAGTAGAGACTGGAGTAGAGACTGGAGTAGAGATAGAGTAGAGATGGAGTAGAGACTGGAGTAGAGATGGAGTAGAGACAGGAGTAGAGATGGAGTAGAGATAGAGTAGAAACAGCAGTAGAGATGGAGTAGAGACAGGAGTAGAGATGGAGTAGAGACAGGAGTAGAGATGGAGTAGAGACAGGAGTAGAGATAGAGTAGAGATGGAGTAGAGACTGGAATAGAGATGGAGTAGAGATGGGAGTAGAGATGAGCAGAGACAGGAGTAGAGATGGAGTAGAGACAGGAGTAGAGATGGAGTAGAGACAGGAGTAGAGATGGAGTAGAGACAGGAGTAGAGATGGAGTAGAGATAGAGTAGAAACAGCAGTAGAGATGGAGTAGAGACAGGAGTAGAGATGGAGTAGAGACATGAGTAGAGATGGAGTAGAGACAGGAGTAGAGATGGAGTAGAGATAGAGTAGAAACAGCAGTAGAGATGGAGTAGAGACAGGAGTAGAGATGGAGTAGAGACAGGAGTAGAGATGGAGTAGAGACGGGAGTAGAGATGGAGTAGAGACAGGAGTAGAGATGGAGTAGAGATAGAGTAGAAACAGCAGTAGAGATGGAGTAGAGACAGGAGTAGAGATGGAGTAGAGACATGAGTAGAGATGGAGTAGAGACAGGAGTAGAGATGGAGTAGAGATAGAGTAGAAACAGCAGTAGAGATGGAGTAGAGACAGGAGTAGAGATGGAGTAGAGACAGGAGTAGAGATGGAGTAGAGACAGCAGTAGAGATGGAGTAGAGACAGGAGTAGAGATGGAGTAGAGACAGGAGTAGAGATGGAGTAGAGATAGAGTAGAAAGAGCAGTAGAGATGGAGTAGAGACAGGAATAGAGATGGAGTAGAGACAGCAGTAGAGATGGAGTAGAGACAGGAGTAGAGATGGAGTAGACACTGGAGTAGAGATGGAGTAGAGACAGCAGTAGAGATGGAGTAGAGACAGGAGTAGAGATGGAGTAGAGATAGAGTAGAAAGAGCAGTAGAGATGGAGTAGAGACAGGAATAGAGATGGAGTAGAGACAGCAGTAGAGATGGAGTAGAGATAGAGTAGAGATGGAGTAGAGACAGGAGTAGAGATGGAGTAGAGACAGCAGTAGAGATGGAGTAGAGACAGGAGTAGAGATGGAGTAGAGACGGGATAGAGATGGAGTAGAGACGGGAGTAGAGATGGAGTAGAGACAGCAGTAGAGATGGAGTAGAGACGGGAGTAGAGATGGAGTAGAGACAGGAGTAGAGATGGAGTAGAGACAGCAGTAGAGATGGAGTAGAGACAGGAGTAGAGATGGAGTAGAGACAGGAGTAGAGATGGAGTAGAGACAGGAGTAGAGATGGAGTAGAGATAGAGTAGAAACAGCAGTAGAGATGGAGTAGAGACAGGAGTAGAGATGGAGTAGAGACAGGAGTAGAGATGGAGTAGAGATAGAGTAGAGACAGCAGTAGAGATGGAGTAGAGACAGCAGTAGAGATGGAGTAGAGACGGGAGTAGAGATGGAGTAGAGACGGGAGTAGAGATGGAGTAGAGACGGGAGTAGAGATGGAGTAGACGGGGGAGCGGTGGGTGCTCCCTCTGCGTCCACCCGCCTGACCACTGGGTCTGCCGCGGGGAGCTTGCCCAGGGCACCCCCTCTGCCCCTCACAGCCTGACTCCCGCCCGCTTGCTCTCCAGCGCCCCCTCCACGAGTCTGTGTTGTCACGACGCCATCCTCGTGGCTGCAACTTTCCTCCTTTCTCGCTGGGACAGAAACCCGGGTCCCTCCATCCCAGAAGACCTGCAACAAAGACTGAAGTCACCGAACAGAGAAGGAGCGGAACGACTTGAATCACCAAATTCAAGCTCAGGGGTTTTACAGCGAACTCGGCCCTGAAGAAAGCCTCAACTCAAGGTAGAAGAGGAGAGGGGCTCTGTGTGGTGGGTGGAGACCGCAGCGCCCACCGGCAATGGCCGCTGAGACGGGCTTGGCTCCTTCGGGAACCTCCCCGACCTTTTCTGGAAAGTGGGGAGCTGCCCGTGTTTCCGCAGCTTCACCCTGGCTCGTCAGGGCGGGGACCCCGCCTGGAGCCTGAGGCGGGGCTCGTGGGGACCGCCTTCCGGTCAGGGGCGGCGGGAGGGAGCCAGGGCGGGCCGGGGACCCGCAGGCCCGCGGGGAGCGTGACGCGAAGCCTGCAGCGCCGCCTGCTGGCCGAGCTCCGAACGACCGCCGCTCTGGCTTCCGGAGGGGAGCCGGGGTCGGGGCCAAAGTCGCTCAGCAAAGCCAGAGCCCCGCGGGGCAGCCGCTCGAGCAGCAGGTACCCCATTCAGGCGAGTCTCAGCAGGTTCTCCGAGAGCGGCTCTGGCCCAGACAGCTGCCTGAGCATCGCAGCCCTGCGCGGGAGAGCCAGCCCCTCGAAACCCAGACCCGAGCCTTTGCTCTCGCCTCGCCCACGGGGTCTTGCAGCGCAGGCCTCCTGTGCTCGAGCTTGGGAATCGCAGACGGAGCTCCCGCGAGGGGAGCCTGGAGTTCGGGCCGCCAGACGGCGCCTTGCTTCGCTGTCACTGGGCTTCCCGCTACCGGTCCGGGCTCCGGCTCTAGAGCGGCCCTTGCCGGGGGTGAAATCACACCGCAGTGCTACACCAGGTCCCTACCGTGGTAAAGTAACTGGGAGATCCTGACCGTTACAGGGCGAAAGAAAAATGCTGCTGCGTCAGTAAACAAAGGATGCTGCAGCCATCCGGCCCCGAAAACCGCCCAAGGTGAGGCCTACGGAGGCTCAGGGTGGAGAGGGGACGCGCCATCAAACCGTCAGCCTCCGCGGCTGCCCTTGCGGCGCACCCCGGGACCCAGGATGGGCAGACACAGGCCACGGGGCCCGGGCAGCCGGGGTGCAGGTCGAAAGAAGGTGTCAGTGAGCCCAGACTGTGCACCTTTCTCATACGTGGGAAAGGGCTAAAGTCCTTAACTAGAGATGTCTCACTTCCTTTTGTGAATAGTGATCTGTTGATGTTGCAACTAGCTGGTCTTTGTTGCAAAAACTCCTATAGATCCTGGCTCCCCGCCTCACCTCTTCAGAGCCATCCCTCAGAGCCCCCTGAGAGGCTGTGTCCAGGGCTCAAGTCCTCAGTTTTGTCCTCCGAATAAAGCATCGTTCTCAGCTTTAAGGCTGTGCATTTTTTTCAGTCGACATACATATGCATGTATTTGTATAATAAACACACTCATTGGAAAAGACTCTGATGCTGGGAAAGATTGCAGGCAAAAGAGAAGGGGCGGCAGAGGATGAGATGGCTGGATGGCATCACCGGCTCAATGGACATGAGTTTGAGTAAACTCCGGGAGTTGGTGATGGACAGGGAGGCCTGGCGTGCTGCGGTCGTGAAAAGTCGGACATGACTGAGCAACTGAACAACAACAGTGCATAACACACAGGTCTACAAGTTATAACTGATACTCTTTTCTAATATAGATTGGGCAAAAGAAAAAGTAAAGAAGAAGAGAGGCTCTGCGCGAAGCAGGGGCCCAGGCACTTCAGAGACAGATGATCAGAGGTGCTGAGGCTGCCCTCCTCTGCCGTCCACCAGGTCCCACAGGACCCGCGGGAGGGGCCGCGTTCCCCTGGCCGGTGGGCTCGGGACTGTGCAGGTCACGCTTCCTGGCAACCCTTGCTCACATCGATGAGGTAATATTTTCTAAAGGACTCTGAAATGCATCTTTAATGAATTAAGTACAACACACCTGCAGGCGATTGAAGTAACACATACCTTTAGGTGCAATCTCGAGCTCTCAGAAACCACACATTGTTATGGGAATCAATACCCTCGTCGTTTTGTATTCCCGAAATACGGGCTTTGTGCCAAGCACATCTGTCTTGGTAGAAAGAAAATAATTTTCTTCAATTTTCATGCCATTGCCTTTGCTAAAATACCCTTTTGAACGTATAGTTCAGTGCAAACATCTTATTTTTTTCTCTAGACTTCATACTTCTATAGGACCATCCAGAAAACAAATTGGAAGAATTACTTTAATCCATTAGTAAATATTTACTGGACACAACTCCAGGTGCCATGAGAAGACATATGAATAATGACACAAGTTCTGGATCTTAAAATAACTAAAAGCACTTTCTATTTGAGTTTTTGTATAATCTGGTCCATTCCTTCATGGAAATTATTACCTGGTTAGATAATATACAAGCATTTAAAGAGATGATTAAAATTAAAATAACATGTGCCAAGATTTGATAAGTAATATCAAGGTACTGCACCCCAAATGAAATGTATGTGTTCCATGATGCTCCCTAATTTTTGCTGAAACACAATGGGTGGGTATCAGCCATCGCTTTTCCCAACTGAAACTTAGGCCCAGACAAGTCACCTCTGAGGGATGGCCCGGCTTCAGGAGAAGCATCAGCAGTGGGGAGGTGCAGGCAGGGGGGCAGGTGGGCGGCATTTAAGATTTAAAGACCCAGGATGTAGTGAGTGTGGAAGAGTTCTGGTGGGTCCTGTTAGGTCTGGCCCAACAGTCGCAGGCTTGGTGCTGCCTGGGTCAGCCCGAGGACTGGGGCCCTGGCCCGGCCACCTGCAGCACCCCAGCCTGCGTCCCTGCAGAGAGCTCGGCATCTGTCCTGGGGGAGCCTGGCCTCCGGAAGCTGCAGCTGGAGCCCTCGGGCCCCACGGGCCTCCATTCATGGACCGGCCCGTCGCCGTGGGAGCAGGAGCAGTGATGACACCACGCAGTTTCCCTCGGACGGCGGGTGTTTCCTGCTCGGTCCCCTGTGGCTGTGGGGAGGGTGTGCATCCTCAGCCCTCCCGTGGACAAGGAGGGGAGCGAGCCCTCTCCCTCTAGGTCGTGATCGTGAGACTGTCCAGGGGGGCAACCAGACGCCTGACCCCCAAAGGCTGGACTCTGCACCGAGGGTGTCCCCTGCACCCGCCTCCCGCAGCCTGGGTCCTGTGGAAGGCCATCGAGCAGTGAATCCCGGGAGAGCCTTCTTCTGTGGCGCACCGTCCGCAGAGGCCGTGGGGAGGACAGCTTCCCAACACGGCTGCTTTCCCGTCTTCCCCACTCTGAGCCCATAAGGGGTTCGCGTGATACCAAATCATGGGAAACACTAAAGCTTCAGACGACTTGTTTATGCGGGTGGATGCAATCAAATCGATAGCAGTTGTGCCCGGAGTCTGGGGAGTGATTTTCTGGAATGGATTCTGAAATCTCTGCCGCCCAGGGGGGTGGGCGTTGTCAGGCCCTGTGATGAAGTGTGGGTCAATTAGAGAGCGCAGTGCTCTAAATCAATGCCACATGATGGTGTGCTCGGGCCGCTGAGCAGCCGTGGTTCTTAAAGGGCCTTGACAAATGGGGCTTGGGGGCCTGTTTCCCCTGCCTCAGGCCCAGGATGAAAAGATGATTCTGCAGAGTCCAGATTTAACACCAGTCATGCTTTGGCCCTGGGACTGCAACGGCTTTAGCTTCTCAGGGGTCCACCATCCCCTCCACGTGGTACCAAGGGACCACGGGAGCTGCTTCTGTTCCCTTCAAACTGCTCCCAACAAAGAACCAGCACTGTCAACAGAAAACCAGGGTTGAGCTAAATAACTGTGGGGAAAGAGCAAATCAGCCAAGATGGTCGGGCTCTCTCGCCCCGCGATCTGTCAGTGTGGTTCTGTGACAGCTGGGACCACTCACAGCGCTGAGAGTGTGCACCGCCGTGCACCCCTGCGGCCGCGTGTGTCTGTCCGCGTATATAAGCTCCACTGAAAAGCCCCTGGAGCTGCGTCAGGCCTGTGTCCGCCGGGTCAGCCCGAGAGGAAGGAATGCAGCGTGTCTGCCGCTACGGCTGTGGCCCCAGTCGGGAGAATGAACGTGTCTGCAGCTCCCGCGGCCCCTCAAGCGTTCTCCAGCTTCCCCGATCGCGCCTGCCTGCCCTGGGTTCAGCAAACAGTGTGGACAGACAGACAACTGGCACAGTCGGCAGGACCAGTGAGACCAGAAGCAACACTTGTCTCAACTCGAGAATTATCCTGGGGCCCGCCGAATACTAGGCCGGCTGCCCCTGCTCAGACGTGTCCGAGCCGTGTGAGAGCAGTGAGAGGAACTCTGAGGGGAGGAGGAGATGGACCATGAGACCCTCTCTGCCCCAAATCCCGAGCTTCCCCACGAGCCTTCCCTGGTGAGACTGCTTCTACATGTGCTCAGAAAGGCTTTGCTGGTTGTTGAAGGGATTTCATCCAAAACGATATAGAACGAGGCCGGGTGAGGAGAGGCCGCCGAAGGTGCAGACTTAGCTTGTGGGGTGCAGAGCCGGGATCTAGGGGAGACGGGGGCTCCTGCGTTGCCTGTGGGGCCCCGGGAGGGGGACCCAAGGCGGTGCTGCCAGGGCCCTCCACGAGGCCCCCTCCCGGAGGCAGGATGGCCTTGTGAGAATCTGACCGCAAAGCAGGGACAGTTCTGAGGCAGGAAACGGGCTGGTGGCTCACTTCTCACGGGACCGTCCAGGCTCCCAGGCCACTTGGCCAGACCTGAGCATGCCCCAGGCCCCTGGGGGCTCAGCGCTTTGTTCCGAAAGTTAGTGTCTGGGTGCCTCACAGGGCGATGCCCGCACTGAGCCTGTGCCGCCAGGAGCCCTCGGCCGGGGTCACTCAGACTCGTGGGCGGGGCGGCCCCTCCTGCCTCCTGGGCACAGGGAACCGCCTTCTCGTGTGGCCTCTCTCCTGACAGCGCTTCTCCCACCCGAGACCCTGCACCACCTCCGCCTCCGCCAGCATCCACCTTCTTATGGACCTGGCAGCATCTCATCCAGAGAGTCTTCAGCTGAAGCCCTGGTCCTTCTGCTTCCTGGACGTGGACCCTTGAGCATCTGGGTTTCACCGGAGCAGCGGGCACCAGGGACATTCCTGCTAGGGATAAGCCCCAGACAGGAGCCGACTCCTTTAAGCGTCCACATCTAGGAAAAAAGAGGAGAAGCTCCGGGGTGCAGGCACCTTCTCTAAGGGTGGCTGAGCATCTGCCTGCAGTCATTCTACTGCAAACTATGGCTTACTGCACATTAAATGGGACTTTTTTCCTTCAAAGCTGAACTTGGCAGAAATTCACTAAATCGCTAGCTATACTCCTAAACCACAGGGCACATAAAACATTGAAATCAGAAGTGTTTCCCAAGGAAGTTGCCATTTAATTTTCTGAAAAGCAAGTGAAATACAATAACAGGCATGATTTTCCCTTCAGTCAAGGCGGGGGGATGGGGTGGTCAGTGGTGGGGGCCTGAGACCCTTCGGCCTCAAGGCGCCCCCCTCAGGATCAGGCTGCACTGGCCTGTGGAGGGGTCTGCGGAATCAAGGCCTTGTGGGGGGTGATACCCTGGATGGGTGGGACTCCAGGAAGCCCTGAGGCGGCAGGAGGGGCAGGCAGACCCTGAACCTGGCATCAGCCCAGTGCACAGGCAAGGGGACCCCAGAGCCTGGATGAGGCCCGGGCACAGCTTTCGGACCTCACACCGCAATCTCTGCTGCACAGAGAAGACTGAAGTGAAGTCGCTCAGCCGTGTCCAACCCCACGGACTGAAGCCTACCAGGCTCCTCTGCCTGTGAATTCTCCAGGCAAGAGTACCGGAGTGGGCTGCCAGTTCCTTCTCCAGGGGATCTTCCCAACCCAGGATCGAACCCGGGTCTCCCACTTTGCAGGCAGACTCTTTACCCTCTGAGGCACCAGGAAAGCCCAACTAAGGCAGTTGCTAAAACTTGAATTGTTTGCTGTCACTTCCCAGCAAAATTCTCTACAACCGCCGCAGTAGAAGTGAGAGCTGTGTGTTAGCGTCAGGGTGGCTGAGCTGTCCCTGGGACGCCCTCGGGGCCCAGGCCTCTCAGGCACCGCTGGCTCAGCCACAGCCTCCTGGCTCTCTGACGCCTCCCCCTGCCGGAGCTGGGCCTACGGGTTTTCCAGCCAGGACTACAACAGGAAGGGAACTGGAAAACCGCAAACCGTGCAGTTCGGTTGCTGTGGGTCCAGGGTGGCGGGGGCTGCAGAATTCAGTGCTCCAGTGTGAGAGCCAGGCCCAGGGACTCACCGGCGGAGGAGGGGGCGGGGAGGGTGTGCAGAAGCACAACAGCCCTGCTGACATCACCCATCTAGGACAGGCAGCATTAAACTGGTTGGGCCTTGAAAGCAGGACGCCGACCCCCGTGAGGGCAGGTGGCTCCTGAGTCGGCGGTGCGCCCCTCTTGCAGGAGCCCTCTCCTGGGAGACCGTCCTTGATGAGGGCAAAGCGGGGAGCCCTGGACAGCACGGTGCAGACACAAGAGGACCAAGGCCTGTGTGTGTGTGTGTGTGTGTGTGTGTGTACTGTGGGGGGGGGCGTGGGCTCTGCTTGTGAAGGCCCGTGTGTGTGTGTGTGTGTGTGAGTGTGTACTGTGGGGGGGGGGGCGTGGGCTCTGCTTGTGAAGGCCCGTGTGTGTGTGTGTGTGTGTGTGTGTGTACTGTGGGGCGGGTGTGGGCTCTGCTTGTGAAGGCCCGTGTGTTTGCATGTGTGTGTGTGTGTGTGTGTGTGTGTGTGTGTGTGTGTGTGTGTGTACTGTGGGTCGGGCGTGGGCTCTGCTTGTGAGGGCCCGTGTGTTTGCGTGTGTGTGTGTGTCCTGTGGGGCGTGCGTGGGCCCTGCTTGTGAAGGCCCATGATGCTCCAGGGTCCCCAGCATCGCTGGTGTGGGGCACACGGGCCCGGAGGCCAAGGGAGCCGGCCCCGTGGGTTGGTTCTGGGAAGGACAGCCAGCACGGTCTCACTCGGAGCTCACAGGACCCCTGAGACCCCTGGGGTCTAGTACTGAGCCCACGCGGCCCGCACCCAGGTGGAGAGGAGGCCCCTCAGCCTGTCGGCAGGGGCTCCACACACAGGCCTTGTTAACTCTCCGGGTGTGCAGTGACGCATCTGTGCCGTTGCTTGTTCCTGACTCCGGCTCCTCGGGCTCAGCATGAGTTTGTCTGGCCTTCTGCCTTGCCCTCCACCGGAACGAAGCTGGCCATGGGCCCGCCCCTCATCCTGAAGGAGAGGCCACCCTGGGTGGGAGCAGTGGGCACAGCCAGGCCTGTCAGAGGAGCTTCCAGAATAACAGGTCATTGTCCAGAGAGGGGCAGCTTCAGCGCCCGAGTAATACGTGAAGTAATACATAAAGAACGCTCAAACTACCGCACAATTGTACTCATCTCACACTCTGGTAAAGTAATGCTCAAAATTCTCCAAACCTGGCTTCAGCAATATGTGAACCGTGAACTTCCAGATGTTCAAGCTGGTTTTAGAAAAGGCAGAGGAACCAGAGATCAAATTGTCAACATCCGCTGGATCATCAGAAAAGCAAGAGAGTTCCAGAAAAACATCTATTTCTGCTTTATTGACTATGCCAAAGCCTTTGACTGTGTGGATCACAATAAACTGGAAAATTCTGAAAGAAATGGGAATAGCAGACCACCTGACCTGCCTCTTGAGAAACCTGTATGCAGGTCAGGAAGCAACAGTTAGAACTGGACATGGAACAACAGACTGGTTCCAAATAGGAAAAGGAGTACGTCAAGGCTGTATATTATCACCCTGCTTATTTAACTTATATGCAGAGTACATCATGAGAAATGCTGGGCTGGAGGAAGCACAAGCTGAAATCAAGATTGCTGGGAGAAATATCAATAACCTCAGATATGCAGATGACACCACCCTGACAGCAGAAATTAAAGAAGAACTAAAGAGCCTCTTGATGAAAGTGAAAGAAGAGAATGAAAAAGTTGGCTTAAAGCTCAACATTCAGAAAACTAAGATCATGGCATCTGGTCCCATCACTTCATGGCAAACAGATGGGGAACAGTGGCTGACTTTACTTTTCTGGGCTCCAAAATCACTGCAGGTGGTGATTGCAGCCATGAAATTAAAAGATGCTTGCTCTTTGGAAGGAAAGTTATGACCAACCTAGACAGTATATTGAAAAGCAGAGACATTACTTTGCCAACAAGGGTCCGGTCTAGTCAAGGCTATAGTTTTTCCAGTGGTCATGTATGGATGTGTGAGTTGAACTATAAAGAAAGCTGAGCGCCGAAGAATTGATGCTTACGAACTGTGGTGTTGGAGAAGACTCTCAAGAGTCCCTTGGACTGCAAGGAGATCCACCAGTCCATCCTAAAGGAGCTCAGTCCTGGGTGTTCATTGGAGGCACTGATGTTGAAGATGAAACTCCAATACTTTGGCCACCTGATGCGGAGAGCTGACTCATTTGAAAAACCCTGATGCTGGGAAAGATTGAGGGCAGGAGGAGAAGGGGACAACAGAGGATGAGATGGTTGGATGGCATCACCGAGTCAATGGACATGGGTTTGGGTGGACTCTAGGAGTTGGTGATGGACAGGGAGGCCTGGCGTACTGTAGTTCAAAAAATACGGAGTAGCAAAAAGTTGGATACGACTGAGTGACTGAACTGAATACTGGGAGACGTCTTAAAAACACGGTGTTTGCAACTAAGACTCCAAAAGGCCCAAGCAAGTCAATAACTGAAAAAGAGCAAAACAAGTTAGCCTGTTGTGTGCTGTCATAGAAAAACATCGCTTTCTCCTAAAATTGCAGTTTGGGTTGTTACCCACATCAAATTATATTAAACTCTGAATTTGTAGCCCCTTTATTGTGACACGAACAACTAAACCAGCTTTTACTTTTTTTTGAGGTTGAATCTTGGGAAAATTCCAAATCATACTCTTTTGGGGTTGATCATCCATTGTGTGGTCTTTATCTGCTGTGACAACTGTTTGCCATCTAAGGCGACAGCGGCGGGGGGTGGGGGCGGGGAAGGGCCTGGGGCTCCTGAGACCGCGGTCCCTGCCTCTCTGTTCGGAGACCCCTGGGCCGCGGCTGCCCCCGTCTCCGCGACCCGCGCGGGCTGAACTGAAGCAGGATTCAGGCAGAGGCCGGGCGCCCCGGCGGCCGTCGCAGTGCGCCCACGTCTCTGCAGCCGGTCCTCTGCCTGCACGGCTGCGGCTCACCCACTGCCAGCTCCGACCACCAGCCTGCCTTCCAGTTTGATTGTAGGAAAAGAACGGGAAACTGTGAGGTATCTGGAGGAGAACTGGACTCTGAAATGCGCGGAAGCGTTCCCGGGACCAGCTGACAAAGTGCTTCCGCGCCCCCTGGAGTCGCTCCTGCAGACGCGCCGGAGCCTGGGAATGGCTCCACCTGCCGCCTTAGGCGGCTGCACCCGCGACACCGCGCGCCCGCGCCTCCTCTCCCCTCGCTGGGCTCCAGGGGGAGCTGAGGATTCAGAGCCCGACGTCTCTACGGAGTCTGAGGAGTAGACAAAGCCACCGTTCCACCAGGCGAGCGAGAGCAGGGCGGGGAAGCTTCACCCCGTCGGACGTCTTGACCCTTACCGTGATCTTATAAACAAGGCAGGCATTACAGCTGTCTCACAAGGGAAACAAATCCAGAAAAAGTCACTGGGCTGGCCGGTCACGCCGCCAGACAAGTTCAGAGATCCAAGGGTCAAGACTGCCTCTGGCCCCAAAGGCCAGTTCACACGGGGTCTCGCCTCCCAGGGATGCGTGCGCCCTATGTGTGTAAGCAGACCTGCGCCCGGGGACTCCGCGTGCAGTGGTCGGGATCTCACGAGGCGCCCGGGGGGCTGAGACCCAGCACCCGGAGGCCCTCCCTGGAAGCCCCTCACACACACGTGCCTCCAAGAGCACCCAGCTGTTCATGAACATGTGTTCACCGTTACGGTCACTGTGCACTAACCAGGGAACTCCACGACGGTGTTCTGGGCTCTTGTTCATGATGATGTTAATTGTACAAGTATTTTAATTTGCTGAGGGCAGAATCGACAGCTCAGCCCACAGGCACCCGAACTTGCAACCTGTCTGTTTTCTGTGTCTCGCTTGTTCTGCTCAAGGTGGAGACTCCGGTCAGTAAACGGTGGGTGCTCTGCCTCTGTCAGGCACACGCCTCGGCTGGGAGACGGGTCCCCTGGTCACAAAACCCAACCCAAGCAGGCGATCAGCCACAAAAGTGAGGTGACTGGGCGTTCTGCTGCAAAAAGGGAACAAAGCCCCCACAAATTTATTAAATTATGTCAGAATTTTAAATCTTCATATAATACACCAAGCATGTTTTCAGACATTCTTGAACTTTTATACTGTCAAAATACAAACTACCTGAATTTACTTTAATTTTGCAACTTTTACCATTAAATGATTGTAACTTCAATGCTCAAATCTGACTTCACTTACACTGAATCTACTATTTTGTTTAAATAACTATATCAGTCACAACTTGCAGAACATAATTTAAAGAGCAAAAAGCCTGTCTTGAGTAACTTCCTGGCAAGGCCTTCTTTCCGTCTCCCATGGTTTGCACGCTTCTCAGCAGGCAAACCTGTCAGCAAGAGACCATGGCCCTGGCGTCCCATCCATGGACACCTGCTGAGCTGCACGGATGCGGCAGTGACCGACAAGCGAAGTGCAGTTTGCTCAAAACAGCCACAGACACAGCGTCATCTTTACAGTTTTGCTTCTTCATTTCATGTAGATGTTGGCTGTTTAAATATTTTATGGTTTCACTCACACAAACGTACATCAGATGCAAACAGAACCAGGAACCCTTCTCTGGCTCCAAATCCACACCCTTTTGCTCAAGCTTTGGGGTGACCGCAGAGGGCCACGACTGGGGATGTGCCTTCCTTCACCGACCAAGAAACCCCCCAGCATAGCGAGCTCATGCACCCAAAACCCTCTAAAGGGGGTCACACTCTGCACACTTCAGATAAAGTGCTCAAGGGTCTGGCACAATTCTGGCTTGTAGGACGTCCCCAAGCAGGACAGAGAAATATTCATTAATACTGCAATTTAAGCCTCTGAATATGAACTTACTAGAAACAGTTAAAAAGTAGAAGTTTGTGTTTGCGAAAACAAAACGTTAACTATTCCGAAACAGACTGCACACACCAGCGAATGAAAAGGCCCATGCCACGCCATTAGCTTGATGAGTCATTAACACCAACGTTAACCATATTATTACACTATTATCACAGGGAAACTGCGGTTCAGTCAGTCCCACATGAAGACAAACTGAATCATCAGACACTGCAAATGCCCCCGCGGGGCCGAGGCCAGGACGCTCCACCTGTGCGTCCTGTCCCCGGGGTCCGGCCTGACTGCAGGTCTGCAGGGGACCAGCCACCGTCTGGGCTCACAGGGAACCGGCCGGCTCAGTCCTGCGCTCAGAGGAATACTCAGGACGCAGTAGACGCCTCTGAAGCCAGGATACCACTAAACACCCTGAACTGGTAATTCTCAGAAACGCACAATGAGGCATGCCATCAGGTGTGACGAATTTAAAATCTGACTTCACGTGACGTGCTGTTTTTTAAGTCAATTTTTAAAATGTTCAATACAGAAGTTGAAGAGATCAAGGACGGACTGGAAACAATGTCAGGTTAAAAACCCGAGATGTACTGAGGAGGTTCTGTGCACACAGACCAGCCACTCAGTCATGGCCGACTCTCTGTGACCCCAAGGACTGTAGCCCAGCAGACCCCTCTGTCTGTGGAATTTTCCAAGCAAGAATACTGGGGTGGGTTGCTGTTTTCTACTCCAGGAAGTTCAACTTACTTCTAAAACTAATGTCAAAATTCAGGAAATAGTTTCTCTACTAAGAGTTTGTAACCATCTATAAAAAATTTATTTATCTGGATTCAAAATGTAATTTCATAATCTGTCAAAGTGTCACCTTTTGAACTTCTAAATATAAACACTTTCATATGAACAAATACTATTTTTTGAAATTTGAAAAGTATGTTTCATTTCAGTCGCTCAGTCATGTCTGACTCTTTATGACCCCATGGACTGCAGCATGCCAGACTTCCCTGTCCTTCACCAACTCCCGGACTTGCTCAAACTCATGTCCATCGAGTCCATGATGCCATCGAACCATATTTCAGTTAACTTGTTAAAATTATGATAACCATGCACAAACTACCTTCTCAGACCCAAACCAGGAGCCAACAGCATCGTGCCTGTTGAGGGCTGTGCTTGGGCAGGCGGCCCTCTGCTCACCTGTCAGCCCCCAGCTGCAGCTCCAGAGGGGACGGATCCACGAGCCTCCCGTATAGAAGTCTGTTCAGAGACAGGGCGCCTGCACCAGGGACCCTGAGAGCGTCCCGTCCCAGGGCACCAAACGGGACAAAGAAGGTGAAACACAGAAATACAGTCAGTTTTTGTATTTGCCATAGAAACTTTTTACTTGTGACTTTCCTTCCTGAAAACAACGCCAGGGGCTACTCCAACTGCCGCCTCCATGGACCCCGACGTCTCTAGCTGGACTGAAAGCAGGTGGCCCCTCGTGTTCTGTCCAGTGGCCACACCACCTGGAGAGGCCGCCACAGAGCAGACAGACCAGGGTGGCTGGGGCGGTGGGTCTGCCCAGGCGTGGGCGGCACTGCCCCTCGCTCAGGCGCTGTCTCCAGGCGGAAAGGCATCTGATAGCTCACACCAGGCACGGAGTGGGGTGGGGCTGTGGCCACGCGGCCTCGGGAGGGCCCTGCGCTGCTGTCTGCCCAGTTTAACTGGAGAGATGGGGGCCCCCTCGGGCCCGGTGTGCGCCCAGGGAGCAGGAGGCTGCATCCGTCCCAACAGTGTGTGTGTGTTCCAGGGGCTGAGAAGACGCCTGTGCGGACAGCAGGCTGCTCGGAGCCGGAGCGGAGCGGTCACTCTTCCTTGGGCCTCGCCCGCACCCGCGCACGAGCCCTCCTCTGCTCCCGTAAGCTCCGCAGGTCGGTCATCACCGCCAGGGTCTTGCGCACCCACAGGACCTGGAAAGAACCGTGCGGACGCGGTCACAACTGGACCTGCGTCAGAGGAGGAGGACGGCGGGGGAAGCCCATGAAGCACGTACCACGATGACCAGGGCGTTGAGCAGCAGCGGCGCGGAGAACACGAGGGAGATGAACATGCCCCTCGAGTCGAAATACTGGTGTTTGGAGAACAATCTGTTTTAAGAAAGATTTACAGGTTACCGGGTGGCACAAACGGCATTCCTGCCACCTTCTCTAGCTCACGGCGTCTCGGCAAGCCCACCCCTCACTGGGGGCAGGACGGACCCCCCGGACCACCAGGACCCCCACTCCCGCACCACCCGGGACCCCAACAGGAGCCTCTGAGCACAGGAGGACGAGGTGGTCAGAATCGCCATTGCACTCAGGGAGAGCGCACAGTCCCACGTCCGGTGTGACCTTCCTAACCCTGCGGAGGGACAACTCCGGCCCCTCTGAAGGGGTGAGAGCAATGGCCTACACCCAAGGCCTCCGGGGGGTGAGCAATGTGGGCAGGGCCCCTCCCTGGGGGCAGGGCAGCATGGCCAAACCAGGCTGCCCTCCAGGGTCTCATGGATGACAGACACTCAGGTCACTGACTCAGTCACGCAGCGCAGCTCTGGGTCATAGGGCGCAGAGCCCTGCAGGGCGGGGCCCAGGCCACTGAGGGCTGGTCGGGAGGCGTGTGTCCTGATTAGAAACAGGAAGCAAAGTGGGGAAGAACGGCCAGGTGTGGGCAGAGGGCAGGCTCCGCACCCAACAGCAGGGCCTGGAGCGCCGGGCTAGGGCCGTGACTGCGGAGCCCTGGAGTCAGGCCAAGGGCAGGCAGGCCCGGGAAGCAGGGCGCGGCTTGGACGGCATCATCTCCAGGGAGGGGCAGTGCTGGGGGTGCTGTGCTCCCCTCCCCGCCTGTGCCAGCCTCCCGAGGATTCCTGCCCGACCTGAGAAGGCAGGAGGAGAAGCTGCGACCCCCGAGAGGCAGAAGACTGGGGAGTGGATCGGCGCGGGGCGCGGGGTGGGGAAGTGTGTTCCCGGGACAGTGACCTGGCCATCCAGGCGTATGCGCGGGGAGGGACACACAGGTGAGGAGGGAGCGGCTGGCGTCCCGGAAACCGGGAATCGGGAACGAGGAAACCAAGTAAACATGGGCGGGCCACAAGCTCCCATCCCGGACAAGAGCGCTTCTGGGCAGCGACCACCACCTGGTCTCACGGCTGAGGAGCCTGGGGCGGGGTAGGGTGGGGGCCTTTGTAAACAAGAGCTGCATGACGCCTGAGGATGCCCTACAGCTGACAGGGTGGTTTCAGAGTCCACGTGCCCAGGACCCTTACCTCCAGTTCATCGCCGCCACTTCATTGATGTACTCGGCACAGTAGACCAAGGTGACTGAGGAGAAAGAACCCCGGCTGAGAAGTCAGAGGACGCCGACCACCGCGGCCTACACGTCCTTCTGAACAGGACGTTTCAAAGGTAAAACAAGGCCGCGCTACGTGGCTCGGGGGCCTGTCTGTCCAGCCCACCCTCGCGCTCCTCACGAAGGCCCCTCACAGACTGGAAGAACGTCCTCCCCGGCCAGGCGCACTGTTTCTCACTGCGATGCAGGCTCTGGGCTTCATGCCTGCCCCCAGATAACCTCCTGTCTGCATTTCCTGCCTTGCACACAGCCAACTGAAACATCACCTTCAAGATGAGATTTTGTATTTTGTTAAACTACCAGCAAAATCTTCAGTGTCTTCCCGACAGCTGCAAGGTTAAGAGCCCGGCCTAGCCTCTGAAGCCCTGGCCCACCCTTCCTAACCCGACAACATCAGACACGCGCTTCTCTGACAACTGACCCAACACCGGTGTCGCCCTGGTGCTCTCACTGGTGCCTTCGCCCCGCGTGCTGGCCTGGGCCAGACACCTGTTATTTGTAAAAACAGATTTCCTCTCTTTTTACACCCCACACCAGCACTTCATTTTCTTCATTAAGTTTTTCTCAATGATCCCACACAACCCTGTTCCTTCTCTGAATCTCGGTGGATCTTATACGCACAGATCTTATACTGTGGATCTTATACTTCCTTCCCTGTGTGCACCTCCCAGAGAAAGCTGAGAAGCTAAACCCACAGAGGGGAACCCCATTTACAGAGTCAGCGTCTCGGCAAACACAGCTCCTATTTGTGTCACCAGTATTTAGCACCCTCCTGGGAGCATGGTAGGTACGTGAAAGGAGTCTTTGAAAGACTCCTTTCAAGATCAATATCCAAAATGAACTTTATAGGAACAAAGAGTGAAATACAGGAGTGGCCGGAAATTAAAGTAGAACATAGACAGGAGGGTGGAGTGGCCTTACAAATGCTTTACACATCATGAGGCTGCAGAGAGAACACCCACACACACAAGGCCGGATCAGAGCGATCTGACACACACACACACACACACACACACACAACCCCCCCCCACACACCCAGATCACAGCGATCTGGCACACACACATACACAACCCCCCCACACACACCCAGATCACAGCAATCTGACACACACACACACACACACAAACCCCCCCACACACACCCAGATCACAGCGATCTGGCACACACACACACACACACAACCCCCCCCCCACACCCAGATCACAGTGATCTGAACCCTGAGCTGCAAGACTGCTGATTCTACTCACCCAGGCACAGGAAGTGCCCCACCTGCAGCCTATACCTCTGGGATGAGAAGCAGGTGAGCAGCAGGCAGAGCACGTGGAAGACAGCCAGCCCCATGAGCCAGGGCTCCGTCCAGTCCGTCTGCTGGTGGACACACAGCAGAAATTCGTCAGGGTCCACTAGCACTGGGGCCAGGCTTCACACGCAGTCTTCTCTCAGCATGCCCAGAGCACCCACCAGGCTTCACAGGACACGGGATCGGGAGGGGAAAGGAGGGGAAATGTGCACCCCCACCCAGGGACTGTCACTCATGTCCCTGGAGGGCCGTCCACACAGCACTGAGGGCTTCACTGTTTGTCAAGCACAGCTTCAGGCTGGGGAACTGAAGGACCTTCCACTCTGGGAGGGAAGCCAGGGAAGCCAGGTTCTGGAATGCACCCGGTCCCCGTGGAGCTAAGGCTACAACTCCTATTTCCAGCTCCCTAAACCTAGAGAGCATATTAAAGAGCAGAGACATTACTTTGCCAACAAAGGTCTGTCTAGTCAAGGCTATGGTTTTTCCAGTGGTCATGTATGGATGTGACAGTTGGACTATAAAGAAAGCTGAGCGCCAAAGAATTGATGATTTTGAACTGTGGTGTTGGAGAAGACTCTTGAGAGTCCCTTGGACTGCGAGGAGATCCAACCAGTCCATCCTAAAGGAGATCAGTCCTGGGTGTTCATTGGAAGGACTGACGCTGAAGCTGAAACTCCAGTACTGTGGCCATCTCATCCGAAGAGTTGACTCATTGGAAAAGACCCTGATGCTGGGAGGAATTGGGGGCAGGAGGAGAAGGGGATGACAGAGGATGAGACGGCTGGATGGCATCACCGACTCGATGGACATGAGTTTGAGTAAACTCCGGGAGTTGGTGATGGACAGGGAGGCCTGGTGTGCTGCGATTCATGGGGTCGCAAAGAGTCGGACACGACTGAGCGACTGAACTGAACTGAGACCAGTGATTAAAGCCTCAGAAAATCTGGGCTGCCCTCCAAACAGCGCTAGACTTCAGGTCTGCTAAACTCTAGGGGTGGCTGGTCCGCACCCCTAAACTAGGACCCCCCCCCCTCTCGGAGGCTCAGGTCTCCCGCGGGTAAGGGGCTGGAGGCGAAGCCCGCGCCTGCCACTTGCCCACTGCGGGTGTTCGCATCCAAGCCCAGATCGGCCTCCTTGCCGGCGCCCCACAGTAACCCCGCCCACCGGGGGGGCCCCTTCCCAGAACACCCCGCCCCTAAGCCGGGCCCGCGCACCTGAAATCACGCCCCTACCGGGCCCCCGCCCCCCCCCAGGCCCCGCCCCGGAACGCCCCGTCAGGCGCCGCGGGCATCCTTGTTGGAAAATTCCGAGCCCCGCCTTAGCGCCAGCGGCCGAACTGGCGGACAAGGAGGGGACGAGTTACCGTGATCACGGCGGGGATGCTGACGGGAAACCTGCTGACTGAGAATGCGGATGGCATCGCCCCCAGAAAGGCCCAGCCTCACCACCACCTTTTCGTCTTCCCGCCCCTCCTGGATAGGATAAGGAAGTCCTTTAACGTCCTCTCGCGAGATCTCCCACTTGTCGCGAGGCCTACTGTGCCTGGAAGTGGGAGGCAGGCAGACAGGCAGGCCGGGAGGCACCCCTGCATCTCGCGATATCTGTAGTGCCGTGTACTGGCCCCAAATCTCGCGGTATTCCGTGGCGTTGCAGTAATATGAGGTCGATAAACAGGCAGACGCCGGGGTTATCTCCACAGCGGTTGGGTGCGGGCTCTGGTCTGTGGCGTGTGAGCGCGCCAAGTCGCGTCAGTGCTCCGACTCTGCCTCTGCGGACAGAAGCCCTCTGTCCGAGGGTTCTCCAGGCAGGAACACTGGGGCGGTCGCCAGGCCCTCCATGGGATTTTCCCGACCCAGGGACCGAACCTGCGGCGCCTGCACTGCAGGCAGACCGCTTACCGCTGAGCCACCGCTCATACCTGGCAGCGGGAAGGACTGGGGGCGTTCCGCCTTCTCCCTGCGCATCTCCGTGGGCTAGGCTTGGGGGTGGGCATCGCTCAGTAGTGGTCTGGCCTCTGGGAGACAGAGGAATGACCGGGACCCTCGAGGACACGGGCCAGTGATCCGAACCCCGGCACACAGAGGACAGTGACTTGGACCCTGGGGGACCAAGGGTGGGGGGACAGTGACCTGGAGTGACCTGCATAGTCTGCAAACGAGCTTCCTTCTGGGTCCTTCTCTTAACTGGCTTCAGTCAAGCTTCACAGAAGGAGGTCGACATGGTGAGGAGAAAGTGACTCAGTAGTGTTTGACTCTGCCACCTCATTGGCCAGCCCGCCAGGCTCCTCTATCCATGGAGTTCTCCAGGCGAGAACACTGGAGTGGGTTGCCATACCCTCCTCCGGGGGATCTTCCTGACCCAGGGATCGAATCTGGGTCTCCTGCACTGCAGGCCACAGTCTGAGCCACTAGGGAAGCAAAAAATCCTGTGTTGACCTATTAAGTGCCCCTCAACCACTCAGTGGGGTGGAAGTTATGTACTCACTTTGCAGTGAGAAAACAGACCCAGAAAATTAAATACCTGCCCGGGGAGAGAGTCGGGGCCTGGGTTAGACTTGGCTGGTTGCATGGCACAGACTCTGCCAGATGCCTGCCCCACCAGCCTCTTCCTGGGCCCTGTCTAATGAGATGCACTTCTCTAGTTAGGGGATAGTTAGTCCCCAGAGTGGTACTGTGGATTCAATGCCTGATTCTCTTCCCAGATATAACATAGTCCCTGAACTCATTTCTCCAACAACTTTGCAGGCCAGTGGTCTGACTTGAGATGACTGACGTTCGAGTCTGAGGGCAGATCTGGCTCTTCTCTCCAGGTGAAGCTGGTGCTGTGGGGTGAGGGCCAGCGAGGCTGTGACTGTCCAACCTCACATGTGTCCATGAGGATTGTCAGGAGATGGGGCTGTTTGGGAATAAGAATCTGCTGCCCTGCAGTGACCACTCTTTTCTCTAATGCTGGACGTTTTATATTCAGTGTTTACTCCCCTGACCTGATAGGGAGATGAGTTGGAAAAACCAGACTTCAAAGGCAGATTTTCTCCTTTCTAATGATGGCTTCTTATGCTAGGGCATAAAGATCAGGCTCTAGCCTTCCTGGCAGCGCTGGCTTCAGCTGCGTCGCTCCTGAAAGGCCGAGGTAGGGTAACTGACAGTGTCTAAGGCGGGGCAGGTCTCATGTCTTTAGCAGATGCTGTTCATTCCTCCAATTCCTATGACAGCCTGCCCCAGGAAGTGACCGGGTCAGCTCTCTCATCTCCTGTCCCCTCAGGGCACTAGCTGCCTTCAGAGCAGCCACAGGTGAGTTTCTCTAGAGTCCAGAACTGGCGAAGAAGGCATGTGCATGTCGACTGAAAACTAATGCACAGCCTGAAAACTGAGAATGGTGTTTTTTTTGGCAGACAAAACTGAGGACTTAAGCACAGAATTCAGCCTCCCCAACAGCTCTGAGGGACTGCTCCCTAGAGGTGTGGGGGGAGCCAGGGTATAGAGGTGTTTTTCCACAAAGGCCAGGTAGTTAGAACATCAAAAGATTGCTATTAATTAAAGAAAACCAGACATCGCAGTTTAGTGAATGTAGCCCCTTTCTATGAATGGGAAGACAGTCTGGGCTCACTGGCGCATCCCTTTGATGTGCACTTAAGCTTCCTGGCGCAGTGTCCCGGGCTCTCACCCTGAGTCTGCCCGGGCCCCTTCGGTTGTCCTGCATCACCCTTTCCTCCAGCTTCAGCTCATGCAGGGGAGGGGAGGGGAGGGTGGATGGCCAGCAGGGGTCAGGAGCCCGAGGCCCCACTCAGGGCTTCCTCCTCACACCCAGCTTCCAGGGGGCGTTAGTGACTTGCAGGTTACCACATTCGTGCATGCTCAGTTTAACTTTTCTTCAGTTACTGCTTTAAGATCTTGTAATTGCAAGAAGCATGACATTTTTGTTATCACAATGATTAGAGTTACTAAATTTCAGTGAATTTTAAGGAATATCATAAGAATTTTCATAATGCATTATCTGATGTCACGTGTCCTCTAACACTGGGGCTTCTCTGCAGAAGGGTCCACCTGTCCTTTCCTGATCGACGTGGATCTTCCTATAACCTCATTTCACTGCATTTTATTCTCCAAACCTCTGTCCATCTGACCACATTTGTGCGTGCACGTCGGTGTCCATCTCTGTCTGTCGCTTTGTCTCCCTCAAGTGCCCAGTTTAGGCAGAATCTCCTCCCTGTCCCCACGGGAAAAGCAATAGTAGAGTAGTATGTTTTCAACCCCACAGTTGTCAGGGGACAACTGTGTCAGCAAACAGAAGTTTGGAAATAAAGAATATGGGTAAATTCATCGTGTGATTTGAGACACTGACTTCCTTCCAGAGAAAATCTGCAGGTGGTGCTCAAAGATCTCTTCCTTCTCTTAACTGTTAGTGTGTGATACTTCCTCATCACAGGCCCACAGGTGAAGTCCTGTCCTTCAAAAGACACAGAACTTGCTACTTTCTTGGTCTTTGAGTTAAACTTCCCCTTGGTTTTTGATTTAAACCAATTAATGTTTCATTGGTAAAAAGAATTAAAATGGAAATGCCAGGTTCCTTTGCTTGTGAAGATGCTGCTCCAAGTCTGCTCTGTTCTGAACTGGCAGATATGTTGTCCTCCCTGGAGACTGCTAAAATGACAAGTGTCAAAAAACAAACACAGCAAAACCCTTATATGAAATGTAACAATCCATAAATCTACTCCAAATTGTGTATGATAGTTTAAGCAGTGTTTTTGTTAAACAGTCTTTTGTTAATCATCTATTGTTTTCCAGCGGCTGATGTAGAGTATTTTTGCTTTTTTATCATGTGATATTTTATTTACAAAACGTTGAACATAAATGAGTGTTAATGCTCACTTTTTCCAAGAGAGTCTGAAACTGAGCAGCTCAGACCTGAGAAAGTTAAGAATTTGTCTTTCTCTTGATTTTAAAATTACTCTGTCCCATATGACTTATGAGGACACATTTTTATTTTCTTTATCATCTATAACTTTACACTGAACTCAGTCTCATCACTTTAAGAGTCCAGCCCATCCTGCACACAGCCACAGAGCGTGTTTATAAAAATGGATGCATTAAACTATTTTATGGAAGCTTTACCTGCAGCAATAACCTTAAATCACATCTTCCTTTCCTGCCAGAGTGCAATGACTTTCTCCTTCTGTGTGACAGGAGTCGCATTCTCCACAACCTCTCTTTAAGGGAGGAACCAAGCTTCTTTTCCTTCGAGTCTGTTATATCTTAATTTGTAATGGAAATCAAATTATTTATGCAACAGTAATACTTATTTCATTGACATACTTGCTTTTCACTGAGTATTATAAGTGAACTGAGGTTTATGTATCTACATTCACTCAGGCATAAAAGGTTAATCTAGAATTTTGTCAGATCTTCCCTCTTGTCAGGTCCAGTCTTCTAATATAATTCCTGTTTTTATCTTGGAAATCTGTCACAAAAATTTACCCATTTTTATAGATTCTTTCTCTTACCATTTTCTAGCACCATCAGAGGGTGGAAAGGTAGGCTGCAGGGGCTCTGGCGTCTGAATTGCTTAACACCGTTAATCACCAGGGAAACGTAAAATCAAAACCACAATGGGACACCACCACCTCATGCCTACTAGGATGGCTGTTATCAAAAAAAAGCCAAGTGTGAGCAAGAATGTGGGGATTGTGCACTCCCAGTAGGGATATAAATGGTGCCGCCGCTATGGAAAACAGTATGCAGGTTCTTCAAGAAACTAAAATACAGCTGCCATATGAGCCACAATCCCACATGGGGACAGTTATCAAAAAGAAGTCAAGATCTTGAAGAGATGTTAACGCCTATGTTCATTGCAGCATTATTCACAGCAACTAAGATACAGCAATACCCTCAGTGTTCATCCATGGCTGAATGAGTCAGGAGCATGTAATGTGTACACACAGTGAAATATTACTCAGCCCTGAAGAAAGAACTCCTGCTGTCTTGATAACCTGGAGGAACTGGAGACATTGTGTTAAGGGGATGAGCCATCACAGCACGAGTCCACTTGCATGAGGAGACACTTAGAGCCGTCAGAAGCAGAGAACCGATGCTGGCGGTCTGGGACGAGGAGTGGAGGACAGAGAGGGAAGGTCAAGGGTTAAATATCAGTTCTGCAGGTACGTTGTGGAGACCCGCTATACAGCAGAAATCTGTACAGAGGGTAGATTTCATGCACCGCGGTCCTACCACAATTACATAACAGCATGAAGCACCACCACCTTTGACCTAAAATGCTAATTTCAGTGTCACTGACTCCGTGACACTGGAATCAAGATTGCCGGGAGAAATATCAATAACCTCAGATATGCAGATGACACCACCCTTATGGCAGAAAGTGAAGAAGAACTAGAGAGCCTTGTTGATGAAAGTGAAAGAGGAGAGTGAAAAATTTGGCTTAAAGCTCAACATTCAAAAAATTAAGATCATGGCATCCGGTCCCATCACTTCATGGCAAATAGATGGAGAAACAGTGGAAACCATGGCTGACTTTATATTTTGGGGGGCTCCAAAATCACTGCAGATGGTGATTGCAAGCATGAAATTAAAAGACACTCCTTGGAAGGAAAGTTATGACAAACCTTTAATGACCAACCTTTAATATGACAGCATATTAAAAAGCAGAGACATTATTTTGCCAACAAAGGTCCGTCTAGTCAAGGCTATGGTTTTTCCAGTGGTCATGTATGGATGTGAGAGTTGGGCTATAAAGAAAGCTGAGCGCCAAAGAATTGATGCTTTTGAACTATGGTGTTGGAGAAGACTCTTGAGAGTCCCTTGGACTGCAAGGAGATCCAACCAGTCCATCCTAAAGGAGATCAGTCCTGGGTGTTCATTGGAAGGACTGATGTTGAAGCTGAAACTCCAGTACTTTGGCCACCTGATGTGAAGAGCTGACTCATTTGAAAAGACCGTGATGCTGGGAAAGATTGATGGCAGGAGGAGAAGGGGATGACAGAGGGTGAGATGGTTGGATGGCATCACTGACTTGATGGACATGAGTTTGAGCAAGCTCTGGGAGTTGGTGACGGACAGGGAGGCCTGGCGTGCTGCGATTCATGAGGTCGCAAAGAGTTGGACATGACTGAGCAACTGAACTGCACTGATTCTGTGAGGATGAAAGTCGTGTGAAAGTTGCTCAGTCGTGTCCAACTCTTTGCGACCCCATGGACTGTATAGTCCGTGGAATTCTCTAGGCCAGAATACTGGAGTGGGTAGCCTTTCCCCTCTCCAGGGGATCTTCCCAACCCAGGGATAGAAGCCAGGTCTCCCACATTGCAGGCAGATTCCTTACCAGCTGAGCACCAGGGAAGCCCATGCTGTGGGCCTTGCAGTGACGTGGCCCAGGGCATCTCAGCACCAGGGAGGCCAGCAGTGCAGCGCAGGCACAGGTCCCCACCAGCAAGGCAGCAGTAGATGTCGCGCCCCCACTGAGGAGCCGGACGTGAGGTCTCGGATCTGAGGAGCTGCCCCTCCTGTCACTGTGGCCTCTGCTCATCTTCCAGGAGCAAGCTCTGGGCAGCTGGTCCCCACACAGGCGGCCCCGGCCCCCTCCTTGCCCCAGCCCCCGGCCTCCTGGTCGGGAGGCGGCACCCAGCGCTGGTGGACCTGCCCACTGGTTCCTGGGGCCTGCACAGGTCCTCATCTCCTTTTCTGTCTTCACCTTTGGCAATTAGTCAATTTTTTTCACCCCATGCAGAAAATAAGAATTCTTTACAATTTTCTTTTCCATTACTGTTATAGATTAACTCCTTCAAGCCACCAGATTTTCACTTTTCCATACTTACTTAGAAGGCACTTGAGCTGAAGTGACAAGTACCTTCTGAACTCAATCACACCCGACAGCTCTCTTCACTGTGAAGGGCCTTTGAATGTGTGTGAGTCTTTCACTAGGAAGAAATTTATAAACTGATACTAGACTTCCTTAAAGGCATTCTAGATAATGAGGCAAACTCCATGTTTGATGTGTCAGGGATTCAGTCCCTGGAATGCTATTTATGAATCACCAGCCGAATCTTATCACAGGAAAACAGATTTAGTTTTCAAACACTTAGTTTTGAGAAGCATCTGAAATTCAATATGCACTGAACCTTCAAATGCTTTTGAAGGAGGTTGTCTGCTGAAAAGCTAAAGATTGAGCTCTTTAGCTTCAGGCTCCAAGTCAGGCCGCCTGGCATGGGGCAGCCAGTGTGACATGAGCACCCAGAAACCCCCCTGGCCCTCCCGCCTGAGCACCTTGAGGACCCTGGGCTGGTTACGGGAGTAACTGTCTTCAGTGTTGCCCAAAGCACTTTAAAAGGCTAGTGTGACATTGTCTTTCCTAACCACAAAAACAATATAAAATAAACTTTATGAAATTATGATGAAAACATAACCTAAATCTATTACATACCTGATAATGAAGCAATAAATCAATCACAGTTAAGGGTGTTTGTGTACATGCATTTAAATACATGTAGTTAATAAATACACACATAGAGGTCCCCTGCAGCAGCCCCTGTCCGCTGGCCTCTGCTAAAGCTCTCTGTCCTCGGGTCACGGGCCCTCAGGTTACTGGGAAACAGCGGAGGAGATGCCACAGGCTCAGCTCTTGGTTTAGGGTCTTAACACAGGATTTGATCCCCTGACCTGGGTTTGAATCTCATTACTGCAAGTTATGAACGCATATTATCCTGGACAAAAGACAGGGTTCTCTGAGGATGAGCGTCCTTGTCACAGTGATCTCCCACCAGAGTTCCCGTGAGTGTTACATGTGTGCACACATGCATGCACACACACACACACACACGCAGCGCGCACACACACACACACACACACACACACACACACACACACCCCACACACACACACCCCACCCCACCCCACAGGTGCCCAGAATAGCCAGTCCAGCTCGTGAGCGACACGGTGCCGACGGCTGCATCAGGCTGTTTAACCTGATGCCATTAGGTACCCAACTGCCCGATTCCTGGTAATTTTTCAGATGTTTTGCTCAAGAAACTCCAAATATAATTTAGTTTTTATGATTCTCCATTTCATGTTGCCATGCAAAGAAGGAGTCTTGTGCTGTCATTTGAAGAAGACATACACACATCTTTTTTAATTTTGAGACAAGCGAATGCTTGCTAAAATGTAACTGTTGTTAATGCTAGTTTCTGTGCAAATAACATGACTTAGCTAAGTAGCTATTGTGGAATGACCATCGCTTTTGAATATCAACTTACCCGCAATTGGTCCCTAACTGTGGACCACGTTCAGTTGCTTAATTTTGATCTGATTTGTTTCTTTGTAGACTTTGCTTAGTGTATGTCCCAGTTTCATCTTTGTGAAACAATAAGATGACTGGCTTCCCAACAGTATTTTGTATACTTTACTAGCTAATGAGCATCAGGGACAAATGTTTAAGAATTAAAACAGCAGGTGATCTGAAAAGTCACTCCAGCTCCACAAGGGCTTTCTAACCGTCTCCCCACCTCCACCATCGGACAGCTGCTCTTGGTTGCTTTCTCGACCGAGACCAACATTCCTCCTCTGGCTCCCAAAGCTTCCTCTCGCGTGGCCTCACTCTCACTCCTCCCCTCCCTGTGTCCCGTGCTCCCATCCTCACTAGCGCCTGTCCTGCCCTGAGAGCCCAGCCTGCTTCTAGGTTTGCAGTCACATTAAGCAAAACAGATAAATTCAACTTGCTTCATCTCTTAGAGCAATGGCCCCCAACCCCCAGGCTGCATCGACCAACACCTGTCCATAGCCTGTTAGGAACTGGATCCCACAGCAGGAAATGAGCAGTGGCTAAGTTAGCAAGCTTCATCTGTATTATAGCCACTCTCCATCGCTTGCATTACCACCTGAGCCCCGCCTCCTGTCAGACCATTGGTGGCATTAGATTTTCATCGGAGCACAGACCCTACATGGACTGTGCATGCGAGGGGTCCAGGTTGCAAGGTCCTTATGAGATCCATGGAAAAGTTGTCTTCCACAAAACCAGTCCCTCGTGCCAAAGGGGTTGGGAACCGCGGCCCTAAAGCATCAAATGCCAGAACTGGACGTGGTCAGGGCCCTGTGTGTGCTCAGGCCCAGCTCTGTCACCTTTCATCTGATCCCGGGTGAGTTCCATGAGTTCAAGCCTCAGCTGCCTTTGCCTTGGAAAGGGGCCAGCGGTTTCCAGTGACACGTGTAAGAAGGGCTCGCAAGAGGAGCTGCCTGATACGCCAGGAAGCCCCCGGCCCAGCCAGGCTCCCACCGCGCGACTCCTCAGGAGCCCTGAGATCTTGGCGGGACGGCCAGCTATGCCTCGAGGCAGAGGGTGTGAGGGCGGAGAGGCCCTGGACCCCAGGACCTGGGCTTGAGGCGCCCGCTCCTGTTGACTGGCTCACTGGTAAGCCGATCGCCACACGTCCACATGGCGATTACCCGTGTGACGCACTCAGCAGAGAGTGCTTCAGTATGGCGCTAGTAATTTCAAAGGCAACAACAAAATTATATAAAGAGCATATAGCACAAAGGAACAAAGGATTCCCCTTTGCTCATCTGTGTTTTCCTTTCACCTTAGCCAGCTTTACTCACTGTAAACTATTCCTGTCTTAATAATGAGTGATAACAGGAGTGAACCAGCCCTGTTCATTACTCACAGTGATGCCAGGATCTCTGAGCGTCCCTACCATGATCTTTGTGGAAGCCTGGAGAGGAGAGCATGTATTACTGGGTGTGACCACTAGGTGGACACCTGCCCACTTGCCTCTTGCTCCTGCAGGTCTATGTTCAGTTCAGTTCAGTTGTCTCTCGGTTGTGTCTGTGACCCCATGTGCAGCAGGCCAGGCCTCCCTGTCCATCAGCAACTCCCAGGGTTTGCTCAAACTCATGTCCCTCGAGTTGGTGATGCCATCCAACCATCTCATTCTCTGTCGTCCCCTTCTCCTCCCGCCTTCAGTCTTTCCCAGCATCAGGGTTATGAGTCAGTTCTTCGCACCAGGTGGCCAAAGTTTTGGTTTCCGCTTCAGCATCAGTCCTTCCAATGCAATCTCAGGACTGATATCCTTTAGGATGGACTGGTTGGATCTCCTTGCAGTCCAAGGGACTCTCAAGAGTTTTCTCCAGTAAAGAGAAAGTAATGAGTTACCCCTGGTGGCTCAGATGGTAAAGCATCTGTCTACAATGCAGGAGACTCGGGTTTGATCCCTGGGACGGGAAGATTCCCTGGAGAAGGAAACGGCAACCAACTCCAATACTGCCACAGTTCAAAAGCATCAATTCTTCGGTGCTCAGCCTTAATCAGAGTCCTATTCTGGCTTCTGCATCTCTTTTTCCTCTCTGCTCCTGGAACAGGGAATTTTTATAACACTTTCATTATCGTTTTAGTCATACTTCAAACTTTCTGTGCCTTCATTTAACCCCAAGGCCAGATTATTATTCAAATGGGCCCATTTGATAAAAATATTAAGTTAAGTTACCAGTTTAGTCCCACCACCTGGCCCGCCGTGCTGAAGCCGCTGTCTTGCACGGAGGGGTACAGACCGGCCCGCTCGTGGTACAACCCCCTCCAGCCTCCGCCGGCAGCACGCCTGCGCGGAGGGGCTGCAGACCGAGCCTAGCCGCTGGGACGCGAGCGGGCGTGCAGGGGCGCTGATGCACCGCCTCGCGGGCTTGTTTAACGCTTTTTATAAATAGCCCTGATCTGGGAAGGGGATCTGGAAGTCATCACGCCAGATACTTGCTCCAGGTCAGTGCTGTTTAGAAGCAGCTCAAAGCTGTTTCAGGCAGGAATCCTCTCTCAGTTCAGTTCAGTTCACTCAGTCGTGTCCGACTCTGCGACCCCATGGACCGCAGCACTCCAGGCCTCCCTGTCCATCACCAACTCCCGGAGTCCATCCAACCATCTCATCCTCTGTGTCCCCTTCTCCTCCTGCCCTCAATCGTTCAGCTCCACCCCCAGGCATGAAAAGGGATCACCGTGTGCAATCAGCATTGAGCAGGGCTCTGGCAGGAGCCGACCGGAGACCAGAGGCCCTCCCAGTCCTGGACCAACCTAAGGACTCGCCCACAAGGTTCCCCGCAGCTCCCGGGACGGGGCGGGGGGCTCCCCGAGGCTCCCCGGGGTCAAGCCGGGGCCACATGAACGTGGGGTGCTCTTCCTGCTTTTCGGGGTTCCCCCCACCTCCTCCTGGAGCAAAGCCCCAGCGCTGGCGGACAGCTGCAGCGTTTCCCTGGAGAAGAGTGGTTCTCGGAACCAGACCGCGATCTGAAGCTTGAAAAGCGTGAGGCAGACAAGGGAGGAAGGCGAGGAGGGCTGGAAACAGACGGGGACGGGCCTCGCCGCAGACCCGGCAGCAGGCTTCCGGGAGCCGCTGGGTGGGCACGCTCCCGCCCTTTGTCATCGTGAGGGAGCGCGGCCGCGTTTCCCACGAAGGCAGACAGAGTGCTGGTTCCCCGGAAGAACACGGGGGCCCAGATGTGGGGTTTCAGTCGTCAGAAAGGCGGGAACATTTTCAGAGTGCTTAGAGAGGGGGCCAGAGAGAGACGGGTGCGGGGCGGGTCCCGCGGCAGGGACGGGGTGCGCGTGCAGCAGCTGACAGGCTGTGACGCCTGAGCCGCAGGGAAGGTTCCAGAAGGGGTCCCCGAAAAGCAGCGCGAGCTTTCAGCCGTTCCCGTGAAGCTCCGCTGGGGACCGCGTGAGCTGAATTCCAAGCAGAACCTCGCGCCTTCCCGTCTGCCGGGAGGTGGCCGTGGTCCTGCCTTCTGCCGTCTGACGGGAGCGCAGGTCTGGTCTGGAAACGGCACCGTGTTGGAGAAAGGGGAGGGGGACGCGCTTCTCCGGCAGCGCCGGCTCGCTGAGGTCCTGGCGCTTCCCAAGGGGTCCGCACGGGGGTCTGCGCCCCAGCGGGCGCCGGGCCGCCTCCCCGAGCTCGGCAGCCCCGGCCCCGCTCTGCACGCAGCGCGGTGTCGGTTCTGGACTCACCTGACGCGGAGGCCTCGTCCCGGTGGAACAGCCACACTCGTCTGCCTCAGACCCGGTTGGCGGACCTGTGACCGTGTCCGGCGGAGCGGCCTGGGCCCCTCACCCGCCCGCGGGCGGCGCGGTCTCCGGGCACGTCCCGCGGCGCAGCGCCCGCAGCGGAGTCCAGCGAGCGCGCCCCGCTCAAGCTCCCCACCGGGCCTCAGAGCGCGCTCCTCCAGCGCCCGCGCTGGGCTCCTCGCCTTCTCCTCCGCACATTCTCCTTTTCCTTTTTCTTAAATGTGAGAAGCAGCTTCTGGGGGCAGCGGGCCGACTGATACCTTTCGCCATTAACTTTTGTTAATTTTGAAAATGAGGATGGGCTTGAAGGTAATATTTAAGTTTTTATTTGTCTTCTGGTGTTTTCTACAAAGCAGTTGAAAACGGGATAATCTTTCCAACACAGTTGAATATGAGGAAAGTGCTAAGAGAAGTGACTTTTCTTTGAAGAAAATGCTTCAAAGTTTAAAAAAACATAGAAAACACTCGAAGAAAATGGAATGTGATGAAAACAGGACTTGTAACGCTGCTTGGACATGGAGCGTGTGCCTTTCAGGTCCCTGGCTCCTTTGAAACAGGTAGGATTTGCCGAGAGTGTCTACAGGCCTGAGTTACGCCAGAAACGTTCACCAGGAAGGAGGGCAGGCATACAGCCCCCGAGCACTGGAGTTTTCTGACGCTTAATGAAAATGCATCTTTTTTGCTTTTAAAATTGACATCTAAGCCCTGGTATACCCATTTAAAGTCACTGCTGACGTCAGTCATGTGTCCAAAGAGCTGAGCTGTGAAGAGAAGCGTGGTGAAAGGAACGCACCTTATTTTGCTGTTTACTAATTCTTATAAATTATTCAGCCGGCTGGAATTGCAGGGGTTGGGGAGGGGATTCGGGGATGCTAGAGCCGCTCTTCCAGGCTAGTCCAAGCACCTGTGCAGTTTGCAAACGTTCTCCAAGCCTGGGGACGTGCACCATTCTGTATAATGCTCTGACTTATTGAAACTTTCTTGAAAAAGCTCAGGATACAACATAACAGCCTTCTCCTGGGAAAGAACAAGACAGTTTTAGCATCAGAAATGATAACTGTTACGGATGGAAGCACCTATTATTATATAAAATTCCATGAATTATTGATGATTCTCAACAGGTAAAATCAAAGGAATCTGTGATCACTTTTTGGGAAATATTAGACCTACAACTTGTAATTTTGAAAATAGAAAAAAAAGAATAAAGCATATATCCTGCCTTTCATATAAAAATCGCACCTCAGAGTTGATAAAGGGAGGTTTCTCTGGGTAGAAATATTTCAGCTAATAAGAAAAGAATGGTAATGTGAAAATATCATGACTTTGCTACCCTTAATACGTCCATGAGCCTGGGTGGTGAGCGTTCACGCCCGTTACCGAGGGAGAGAGGGAGAAAGAGGTGCCCAGACACTGGGTGATTCTTGGTCATGGAGCACAGTGTCCCCAGGTGAACAGTCTCACCAAAAACATGAACCAACACCGTGAAGTTGGTGGAGCATCTTGATCTAAGTATCAGTTTATAGAAAATACCGGGAACCGATGAAAACACTTAAAAAGTTAACATCAGGGATGCAGTCGTCACACCAGCTGGTGGGACTTCTGGAAGACCAACGTCTCGGTGTCTTCAACACATAAACTTTAAGAAGGGAAAAGTCAACAATATATTTCAAGCTTGAAAATACATTATCAATTTCCTCAAAGACCGTTTCTAGGGTTGAGCCACAGACGTGAACCAACTGGGAGCTGCCCGCTTATCCACAAGGTGGAGGAAGCGTTCATCGTCACATGTCTGAACGTGCGGATACGGAGGTGGGCCCAGAAGTGTGCCTTAGGGAAGCAGCAGGGCCACGGGAGAGACACGGAGCTCTCACGGCACTGTGACCGCTCCCGGAGGAGCTGGAGACACGCTGAGCCCCAGACGGTGAGAGGTGACCCGCCACCTGCGATGCACGCGGCCTGGCTTGGGGCCCAGCTGGCTCACAGCCTGGGCGCTGAGCTCTTTCAGGAGCCCCGTGGGCTGGATTTCAGTTTACTATCTTACGAGTCTTTCTCAACTGATCCTTTTTGGTCCCATTTTCTTCCTTTGCTGTTATATTTTGGCTTGAACGGGTGAATTTTCATTGTCCAATCTGTTCCTCTATTGACTTTGTCTCCATTATTTATCTTCCAGTGGTTTCCCTCAAAATCACCATTTTTATCTTTATCTTTCTATGGTTTACTCTGACATAGTCTCATCCATCTCTGTCATATAAAGACCTTCATGACATTAAACCCAGTCTCTCTTGTCTGCTATTCCCTTCCACTTAAATTTCGTGTGGCAACCTCACCATATTTTGTGTTTTGTTGTTGTTTTAAATAGTCAGCTTTTGAAGAATGTAACAGAGGAAAGGGAAACACCGCTTCTGTTCATCTTAATAGGTACTCTTTCCAGTGTTCATTATTACTTCTGGACCCCATGTTTCTTTCTGATAATATCTCCTTTCAGCCTGAAGAACTTCCTTCATCACTTCTCAGGGTGCAGATCAGCTGTGAACACACTTATTCAGGTTTAATTCATCTTAGAATGTCTTTATTTATCCTTAATGCTTGAAAGATGGCTTTGCTAGATGCATTCCTAACTTGACAGACTTTATTCAGTGACATTTTCTTGTGCCGCCAATCATTATTTTTGTGACAAACTATCATCTGTGAGTTTCATCACTGCTCCCGACATGGAATTAATCTCTCTGCATCTGCTGCTTTCTTATCTTCGGCTTTCAGCAACTTGTTCCAGGGGCTTCAGGTGGCTTTCCTTATGATTCTCCTGTTCAGGGTTTGCTGTGCCTTCTGGATCTGCAGATTGCTATTTCAGATAATTTGGGTTATTTTCTGTCAATACTGCTTCAGATGTATTTTCTGTCCATTCCTAGGCAAATGAGAAAGGAAAGATATTCCCATTTGAATGCAGAGTTCCAAAGAATAGCAAGGAGACATAAGAAAGCCTTCCTCAGCGATCAATGCAAAGAAATAGAGGAAAACAATAGAATGGGAAAGACTGGAGACCTCTTCAAGAAAATTAGAGATACCAAGGGAAATTTTCATGCAAAGATGAGCCCAATAAAGGACAGAAATGGTATAGACCTAACAGAAGCAGAAGATATTAAAAAGAGGTGGCAAGAATACACAGAAGAAAATATACAAAAAGGATCTTCATGACTCGGATAACCACAATGGTGTAATCACTCACCTAGAACCAGACATCCAGGAATGCGAAGTCAAATGGGCCTTAGGAAGCATCACCACAAACAAAGCTAGTGGAGGTGATGGAATTTCAGTTGAGCTATTTCAAATCCTAAAAGATGATGCTGTGAAAGTGCTGCACTCAATATGCCAGCAAATTTGGAAAACTCAGCAGTGGCCACAGGACTGGAAAAGGTCAGTTTTCATTCCAATCCCAAAGAAAGGCAATGCCAAAGAATGTTCAAATTACCACACAATTGCACTCATCTCACATGCTGGCAAAGTAATGCTCAAAATTCTCCAAGCCAGGTTCCAACAGTAGGTAAACCGAAATTCCAAATGTTCAAACTGGATTTAGAGGCAGAAGAAGCAGAGATCAAATTGCCAACATCCTCTGAATCATCAAAAAAGCAAGAAAGTTCCAGGAAAACATCTATTTCTGCTTTATTGACTATGTCAAAGCCTTTGACTCTGTGGGTCACAAAAATCTGTGGAAATTTCTGAAAGAGATGGGAATACAAGCTCACCTGACCTGCCTCCTGAGAAACCTGTGTGCAGGTCAAGAAGCAACAGTTAGAACTGGACATGGAAACAACAGACTGTTCCAAATAAGAAAAGGAGTAAGTCAAGGATGTATATTGTCACCCTGCTTATTTAACTTATATGCAGAGTACATCATGAGAAATGCCAGGTTGGATGAAGCACAAGCTGAATTCAAGATTGCCAGGAGAAATATCAATAACTTCAGATATGCAGATGACACTACTATTATGGCAGAAAGTGAAAAGTAACCGAAGAGATTCTTGATGAAAGTGGAAGAGGAGAGTGAAAAAGTTGGCTCAAAACTCAAAATTCATAAAGCTAAGATCATGGCATCTGGTCCCATCACTTCATAACAAATAGATGGGGAAACAGTGGAAACAGTGACAGACTTTATTTTAGGGGCTCCAAAATCACTGCATATGGTGACTATAGCCATGAAATTAGAAGATGCTTGCTCACTGGAAGAAAAGCCATGGTAAACCTAGACAGCATGTTATAAAACAGAGACATTACTTTACCAACAAAGG
Source organism: Muntiacus reevesi (assembly GCF_963930625.1). NCBI lineage: Eukaryota > Metazoa > Chordata > Mammalia > Artiodactyla > Cervidae > Muntiacus > Muntiacus reevesi. The sequence goes on along the minus strand of NC_089258.1, from coordinate 42,536,675 downwards.
TCCATCTGGTGAAAGCTATGATTTTTCCAGTAGTCATGTAGGGATGTGAGAGTTGGACTATAAAGAAAGCTGAGTGCTGAAGAATTGATGTTTTTGAACTGTGGTGTTGGAGAAGACTCTTGAGAGTCCCCTGGACTGCAAAGAGATCCAACCAGTCCATCCTAAAGGAAACCAGTCCTGAATATTCATTGGAAGGACTGATGCTGTACCTGAAACTCCAGTACTTTGGCCACCTGATGCAAAAAATCAACTCATTGGAAAAGATCCTGATGCTGGGGACGATTGAAGGCGGGAGGAGAAGGGGAGGACAGAGGATGAGATAGTGGTATGGCATCACCAACACAATGCCCATGAGTGTGTGTGAGCTCCGGGAGTCGGTGATGGACAGGGAGGCCTGGCGTGTTGTGGTCCATGGGGTCACAAAGAGTTGGACACGACTGAGTGACTGAACTGAACTGAACTTTTTCACTGATATTTTTTCTGGGCCTTAAATTTCATGGTTCACATCCTATTGAAGCCTGGCTTAGAGAATTTTGAGCATTACTTTACTAGCGTGTGAGATGAGTACAATTGTGCAGTAGTTTGAGCTTTCTTTGGCATTTCCTTTCTTTGGGATTGGAATGAAAACTGACCTTTTCCAGTCCTGTGGCCACTGCGGAATTTTCCAAATTTGCTGGCATATTGAGTGCAGCACTTTCACAGCATCATCTTTCAGGATTTGAAGTAGCTCAACTTGAATTCCAACACCTCTACTAGCTGTTTGTAGTGATGCTTCCTAAGGCCCACTTGACTTTGGACTCCAGGATGTCTGGCTCTAGATGAGTGATCACACCATCGTGGTTATCTGAGTCGTGAAGATACTTTTTGTATAGTTCTTCTGTGTATTCTTGCTACCTCTTCTTAATATCTTCTGCTTCTGTTACGTCTATACCATTTCCATCCTTTATTGTGTCCATCTTTGCATGAAAATTTCCCTTGGTATCTGTAATTTTCTTGAAGAGATCTCTAGTCTTTCCCATTCTATTGTTTTCCTCTATTTCTTTGCATTGATCGCTGAAGAAGGCTTTCTTATTTCTCCTTGCTATTCTTTGGAACTCTGCATTCAAATAGGTATATCTTTCCTTTTCTCCTTTGCCTTTTGCTTCTCTTCTTTTCATAGCAATTTTTAAAGCCCACACATTTGATTAACAAAATAGAGCCCTTGTGTGCCCTGGACTACCACTCCATGACCTGGAATAATAAAGATGCTTTATATGCAGCAACCAATTACATAAAAAATAAGAAACAAAATTATATACTACACAGTAGTTAAAGTATGTAAATTAAAATGCACAAAGAACAATCTCACATATTTTTTCACACAGAAGTTGGACTACCAAGACATCCATTAATTATAAAAGAGTGAGTGTCTACTGGAGGGAGAATAAAGACTGGGAACAGGGAATAAATGGGACAAAATAGAAAATACAATTTCCTATCAGAGGGAGAGCCTGGGCCTCTGGTGATCAGCTTTTGTCAAGTACAAAACACGAGAGAATCAACTCTTTTCTTTTGGTATCTTTATAATTAAATGAGAAAGAATGTAAAGTCATGATTTAAAACTGGTTTTAGATTATAAAAGCAGATGGATTATTATTAACAAAGAACAATTAAAATCAAATATATTAAGTAGAGGCTAATGTTTTTAATACTACTGATAGATAAGTATATTGACAAAATAATTACGTGTTCTATTAGATGATAAAATGGGATCTGAACAGTCATTGCACAGAGAGATACTATATCTTCCATTAGTTTTTGACAGACTGGAAATTACCAAGACTCTTTAATTAAAATATCATCAGCTGTGATAGAAAATCCACTAACAGTTTGTGGGTAAAAATGTGAAGTGAGAAGATGACAGTTTCCTTAATAAAATGTCAGTGTGTGCCTGCTCAGTCGCTTCAGATGTGTCTGACTCTTTGCAACCCCATAGACTGTAGCCCGCAGAGTCCTCTGTCCTTGAGGTTGATTCTCCAGGCAAGAATACTGGAGTGGATTGCCATGCCCTCCTCCAAGAGATCTTCCCAACTTGGGGATTGAACCTGCATCTAGGTGTGTCTCCTGCATTACAGGCAGAATCTTTATAGCTGAGCCACCAGGGAAGCCCATAAAATGGCAAACTTCAGCCCTAATTGCCACTATTTACATTAAATGAAACTGGCTTAATATACCAACAAAGTCAGGAATTGTCAGAATAAATTTTTCAAATGATGAAAAAAGATATTTAAAAGAAACTCACTTCAAATATAATGACATACATAGGATCAAAATAAAAGGCTGGAAATAGATGTACTTCACAAATTTTAATTTTAAAAAGCAGGGATTATTATATTTACACAAGATAAACCCTAGAGCAAAAAAATTTACCAGGGTCCAAGATAGATATTACTTATAGATAAATAGATTGATCTGTGCAGAAGGACATAGCAATCCTCACTCCTGAAAAAGAAAGCAGGAGTGTAAATCCACTAAACAGAACATAAGAAAATAATACAGATCATCAGTGAAACAAAACTAGCTTCTTTTAAAAGAGTTTTAAAATGATATGCCTCTAGTGAGACTGAAAAACAATCAAAAGAGAAAAAGTATAAAGTTCCAATGTGGAGGATGAAGGGAGATACATCACTATAGATGCCACAGATATTAAAACACAAGAAAAATCCAAACCATTCTGTGCACATGAATCTGACAACACAATATGTACCATTTCCAAAGCAAACACACTCGGTGTGAAAAGGGTAATCTGAATATTCACGCAGTATCAATTCAGCTGGTGAAGCAGGAAGAAAAGTAAGACTTGTGAGCAGACCCTAAGGGTCAGTGAGACGTAGCTACGTGGACCAACGTACACAGCACACACACACACACACACACAGAGACACACACACACTCACACACATTCTCACACACACACTCACACACACACGCAGTCCAGGGCCCGGGTCAGTGAGACGTAGCTACGTGGACCAACGTACACAGCGCACACACACACACACGCACACACACACTCACACACACACACACACACACTCTCACACACATTCTCACACACACACACAGTCCAGGGCTCGGCACGCATCCTACACGGTGTTAGCCTTAACCTTTGGGGAGTAACCCAGCAGAATCCAAGCAACCTAGAATTTGGCACATTCCAGGACTTTCCTAAGATGACCATGGAATCCTTTTCCAGAGATTTTGCAACTGAAGATTGAGTAGATATATAAACATACGCTAATACTGTCCAACTCTGCCAACCCTTTCCCGTCAGCTGCAACCTGAGACGTCTTCAGACTCCAGCACCTCCTTTTCCGGTGTGCGTGGCATCTGTGTTTATAAAGAGTCCGTCACACCTGGATGCACTGATTTCTTCTCCAACTCAGTTGTTTCTTGCCTAAGCATCTGTTATAATAAAAAAAAAAAAATGTTTTAGAATTGTTTAACACCTGGAATGTGGAATTTTACTTTCTCAAATGGAGAATTAGGTGCTTCATCATCTGTCCCATGAAATCACATTGACTCCTCTCTTTGAAAAGATTTTGTTTACTGAAGCCTTAACTGTATTTTTTAAGCAGCTGTTGTTAATAATATATTTTAAAAGGGCATTTATAAATATTTATCAAGGAACTTAATTTGAGCAGTCAACCCCTCCTCCCTGTGTGAACACTAGGCTTGAAGATTGTCACGGAAAACATTTTTCTTTCATCTAATTATGTGATTTCAGCTGGATTTTAACTCAGCTGGTTGTACTGATGTCGGGTGAGGGGAGACTGAATATGTGGAAACAGCTAAACTTGCACTTGATGCCCTTTGCCCATGCTCTGCTTTTATTGCTTGCTCGTATTATTTCCCACAGACGATAATCTCGGTCATTCCCACAGCGCCTGGTGGGTCGCCCACTGTCGTTCAGGCGCAGCTGAAATACACGGATGGCAAGACGCCACCTCTAGGACTGGCGCTTGCCCACGAGATGGCGTCTCGGACGGGCCAGGAAGCAGGCTGTGCAGGAACAAATATCTTCCAGAGGAACACACATCAGAACGTTCGTACCCGAGTGAGCGTACCCCCAATAAAAAACTGACCGTCCGTCAGCGAGTCTGCTGTCGGACCGGCTCACCTCCGCTCACGTGTTCAGACATTCCGGACCAGGGTGAGGGCGACGCGGGGCGGGGCGGGGCGGGGCGGGGCGGGGCGGGGCGGGGCTTTCCCGGGGTGGGGGCTTTCGGGGGGCGGGGGGAGGGGGCGGGGGAGCTGCCAAAGCTTCTGCGCCAGCGAAGCCAGGACTTCAGTGATGCAGGGTGTGTCCCAAGGCTCCGGGACAACGGAACATTTTAGCTGAATCTTAATACTCTGTGGTGCCGTGGTGAGTAGAGTCCTTTAGAGAACGGGCTGAAACACGCCCGGCCCAGGCCCACGACCATCCTAGGGAGACCCTGCCATCCCCTCACAGCCCCCCACGGCCCCCCATGCCTGCCCACTTCCCAACCTGCCCTTCGGTTTCCCCCAAGTGCCACCTGCTGGCTGAGGTCTCTGCTCACCACCCACTCACCCAGGGCTGAACCAAGACGCCTGCAGACACTGGGAGGATTTCGGGGCTCTGCAGAAATTCTGCTTAATATTGCCTATTTTTTCTCAAAATAAATAACCTTGAAAGAGGAAGGAAACATGATGGATGTACAAACTGAATTGCAGGAGATCACAAAGTTTCTGGAGATAAAAGTGGAAAGCATGTAGTTTACTCGCACCTTTTCCCACTGTTTGACTATGCCAGCCAGAGTTTCGGAAAAGGGGACCTGATGGGAATACAGAGATGTCTGCCAAGCGTTTGCTCAGATTGCAGCTGGCAGACGTGGATTCGAGAAGCGCTTGCGCTGTGCTCCGCTGGTCGGAGCGCGCAAGGGGACTTAGGAAGGCACGAGTTGCCAGGTGACGTTACATGAGCCGCTCACCAAGCATCTTAGCTGGAGCTGCAGGAAGCGAGGGCGCTGGCTACGCAAGGACTGGGGTCTGAGTGGTTGCTTCGTGACCAGAGCAGAGCTGGAGACCGTGTGCTGGTCGCTGGCAGATGTGGTTTTGAAAACTGCGGGTGTCCTTGAGTTTGGAACAATTCCTTATCTAGAGTTACAGTAATATACTCACTTTTTCAAAGCCACAACCTGGAAATACTTCAATTCTCTTTTCTCCCCACAATGTAATGAATTGAGTTTACATGTACTTGTGAGAAAGTAATTTTATTTCAATCTTCTGTTTCTATTGTGAGGATTTATGTAGCCCTCACAGTATTTTTCATACTGCAATCATGAAGGTTTGAGTGAATTCATTTTAAAAATTAAACCCTCAAGCATTCAGAAAGTTCAGTTTCAACTCTTTCACCTGTTTGCCCACTAATATGTTTTTAGTCTTTTAGATAATGGCATCCTTTTGGGGGGGTTTTACCCCCCAAACGTTTGAATTTTCCCGGTAAACCTGCCTTGGACAGGTTGGACAGAGTGTTTGGCTGATGGCGGCCTCCACAGCTGACACTCACCGTGTGTGGTCATTCCCGTCAGTAATTTTCCCAATATGAAAAGGATTCAATTATAGAAAAGTTAAGTCTCTTAGCTATAAACTGGAACATAATTGACAGCAAGATAAAATAGATACAAGCACAAACACCTCCTCCCTCTAAACCTCCAAGGCAATCTGGTTTTTACTATTTCTGGCTCCTACCAGAGTAAGCAACATCGCAAATGTTCCTCAAGGTGACTGTGTTCTCCTGGGAGCATCACTGATGCTCCACGTGACGCTGCACACGCGTGTGGTGCCAGCCTGTGAACCCATCTTCCCTCTTTAAATTCAGAAGTGGCTTGGGTTTCTTTTGATAATCATGCCACCATAATTTAATTATTATTTCCCTTAAATGGTAGACAGAGCTTTCAAAAGTACTGTATTACATTTTCACTCTTTTATTCTAAATATTTATTCCACCAAATTGGATTTGGGGGAAGTAGAGAGTTACGTGTTTATTGGAGAATTTTCAGTCTTCTCGCTTTCTGAGGTTCACACTTTCAGTGCTTGTCAGGGGTGTCAGTGCAGAGACGGGTCACAGCACGAGCTGCGCTCGGGTCACGGCCATCCTCCCGGGTGTCTCCTTGGCCACAGAGGTCCAGGACTCACTGGCTGTCCTGTTCCTTGGGTTCACCACTGCCTCAAATTCACGGGGGCTCCTTGTCCCCGGAGATGGTGATTACAATGGGGACGCCGTCCTGGGGCCAGGTAGCCAGCCCCACAGCTTGGCCAGGTCCTGAGCTGGAGGTGAAAACAGACTCCTGGGTGCTGAGTTTGGTCCCCAGGTGGTCCTGCCAGGTTCCCATGGGCCCGCAGGCTCGGCAGCGCAGAGTCCTGCTTCCTAAGAACATGGAACATCCAGGAGTCCGGGGGCACTTGTGTCTCCCTTTCCACTGCCCTTTTACCATTATCTAGTGTTTTCTCCCACTGAGAACAGAGGCCACAAACCACAGAACTCAACTCTGCCTGTCAATTTGTCACCCAGAGAGATCACAAGTTTTTTAATGTACAGTTTTTGATGAAATCTTAATTTTCCCCCCAATTAATCATGCTGCAGTCTGACTTGCTCCTCCTAATCTTCCTTTTCTTTGCTGCTTCCAACACGGCTTCCTCTGAACCTGCAGGAAGGACACGGACCCAGCAAGTCTGGTGCCTTAAATTACAGCAGCCCTTGCCTGTCCTTGACGGTTTTAATTAGCAGAGGGTTTCCTACAAAATAGCTTATTCCTCATAGAAAAGCTTTGATGCAAAATTTATTTTTAATTGAGTAGGTATAAATTTTAACTTAACTTTTAATTTTTACTTTGATTTGTTTTCAAAGTATGTCAAATTTGACACCTTGTTAAGAATTGAATCTCTTTTCTAAGATTTCAGAAGCTTGTAATAAATTTAAACAAACAAAAAGACACTGTAAGAGAATCTAGGGGCATTTTTATGTTCCAAGTGATGCTATAAATAGCTCCCCTCAACCCTCATAGCCCCCAGACACACACACACGTAAGTATTAATATCTAACTTGGCACCCGGCAAGCCCTGCTTGTTTCACAGACTCGGGAAACTTCAGAGTGAAACTTGCATGTTCGTGAAGTGGTGACTCTAAGAGCTCTCTGCAGCTGAACTGCGCCCAGCTGTAATCAGGTGCTGGAGGGAGCCAGTGTGGGCATCCCCTGGTCTTACACATTCATGTCTGGAGCCAAAAGGAACAGGGACCAGATACCCGGCAAGGCTGTTCTGGTGGAGGGGGGGGAGGGGGGGGCGCGCCTTCCTCCTGCAGCAGAATGTCAGAGTCGTCAGTTCCGTTGCAGTCAATGCATAGTGACACACTGCTGTATTTGGTGTGATTTTATGAACTTACGCTTACACTGCCTGGATGAGGCAGTGACATGCTTATTACACTAAATTAACACCTGTCAGGCTGTCTCCACATTCACTGTCACACCTTTTCAGGGCGGAAGGTTCGGGTCTCAGGTGCCGGATGGGAGAAAAATTACCCAGGGTGATGCTGTCACCGTGGCAACACCAGAGCATCTCTAGCTATCAGTACAGTCAGGCCCCTTCCGGGTTCACCGCCTGGAATTAACCTTGAAGAAGGAAATGGCAACCCACTCCAGTGTTCTTGCCTGGAGAATCTCATGGACAGAGGAGCCTGGTAGGCTACAGCCCATGAGGTCACAAGTCAGACATGACTTAGCGACTAAATCACCACCCCCAACTTTTCCTTCAGGGCTTGTTTGTCAGAAAGGCATCATTAAAAACACACAGTCCCTCTGTTTCTGGTGAAGGGCAGCTCGTTGTTCCGGCGGCACGGCCACAGCGCTTATGGTCCATCCAGTGACAGGTTGAGGGGTTTTCCAAGAGGAGCAGCTCAGCCGTGACTCATTTGGAAAGACAGAAACCAGACGCAGTGCCCACTGCGGGAACGAGACTCGGGAAGGGGCGCCATCAGCCAGGCACGGTGCCCACTGCGGGGATGAGACACAGGAAAGAGGCAACATCAGCCAGGCACGGTGCCCACTGCGGGGACGAGACTCGGGAAAGAGGCAACATCAGCCAGACACGGTGCCCACTGTGGGGATGAGACACAGGAAAGATGCACAGCAGCCAGACTCGGTGCCCACTGCAGGGATGAGACACAGGAAAGATGCACAGCAGCCAGACTCGGTGCCCACTGCAGGGATGAGACACAGGAAAGATGCACATCAGCCAGACTCGGTGCCCACTGCGGGGACGAGACACAGGAAAGAGGCAACATCAGCCAGACTAGGTGCCCACTGCGGGGACGAGACACAGGAAAGATGCACAGCAGCCAGACTCGGTGCCCACTGCAGGGATGAGACACAGGAAAGATGCACATCAGCCAGACTCGGTGCCCACTGCAGGGATGAGACACAGGAAAGAGGCAACATCAGCCAGACTCGGTGCCCACTGCAGGGATGAGACACAGGAAAGAGGCAACATCAGCCAGACTCGGTGCCCACTGCGGGGACGAGACTCGGGAAGGGGAACCGTTCACAAAGCCGTAAAGCCCCCATTTTCTCTCTGAACGAACCTGGACCTCCAGATCGGCTCAGAAGTTGGGTCACAGTCTGGCAGGGTCTCAGTCTGACTTGCTGGCCAGAGTTCTCTGGGGCTGAGGGACTCTGGGCCCGACTGGCTCTGACAGTGGGGGGGACGGGGGGCGTCTCTAAGGGAGGGGCCGCCCCTGAAGGACCCTCACCCCTCTGCAGGGAGCCGCTCCCCACCCACCCCGACACAGGCACCCACAGCCCTGTGGCTCTTACACTGCGTCTCACACGGGCTCTCGGGCACCTTCATTTCCTGCTTTCTTGCCTGAGATGGGATTAAAAGCTAAGTGAAAATTACCCTAAAGAAAGAGAAATACAATGAGGTTTACATGGTCAATTGGTGGCAAGATGATTTCTTTTCATTTTTATTTCTATAGTTAATGGTGATTTTCCATTTCAGATTGGTGAATCAATGTATATAATTCTCAGGAACTCATGGGCAGATGTAAAATATGACATAATGCTTAAGCCATATTAGCTGGTCTGCAATATTTTTGTGTCCAGAATATTTTTTTCAATACTTCAATTGTAATGTAAAGTATGACTATTCATTATTAAACCTGGGATTGGTGCCTCAGAAACAGTGCTTTGCGTAACATGTTATAAATCATGGTCACTTTCCTCCCAGTTCTGATATATTTGCAGTTTCTCAAGTTAGCACAACACTCGCTGTGACCTCTTCTTTACGACCCAATGGCCCAGAGATCATTTTCAAAAGTCAGCCTTTCAATTAGCTGCTTCTCGTGGAGGTGCACTGTTGGAAGCTTCACAAGCCTTCTTAGACCAGAGCTCTGAAAACAACCAAATCTTTTTTCCAGTTTCTGATAAATTCAATTAGGAAAATGACAATGGAGTCTAACAGCCAGGGGTCCTACAAGAAGCAATTATTTCTAGCCTTGAAAGAAAATGTGAGTGATTTTGCCTAAAACTGATGAAAAACATGGAATCATTTCCATCTCTGAAGTAGAAATAGAGCGATTATAAGGGTTTTTTTTTTTTTTTTTTTTTTGGTTACCTAAGTGACTATCAGTAACACATTTTTTAAAAACTGTCACACAGAACAGCTGAGAAGGAAACACATTGTTAAACGGATCAACATCACATACAGGTTATAGACTAATTAATGCACAGGTTGTGAATCAGTCAGCTTTGCTTATTTTACTTGGCTAAATCTTTCCATTTAAGTCATCATAGCCTTAGAGCATTGCTCTCGGCGTGATTTGGGGAGGTTGTCAACACAGATGATAAGCTGGCCAAAGCTCATCAAAATGTACCCTTAAAACATATGCCTTTTGTGCGTCAGCTGGAAAAACAAATTTTACGGAACTGAGAAACAAGGATTTGGGGTCAGTCTGGTTAGCGCGAGTTCTGTAAGGCCCTCAGCCCCAGGTGGTGTCTCTGCGGGAGGAGGGCTCCCTGAGTCACCCCTCCTCCATCTGCTTGCTCCCTCCTTAATCCAGAAGGTGCCGAGCACCTGGCCCATCCAGGCACGAGGCAACCTTGGGGCCAGACCAGCCAGTGAGTGAAGCCGGCAGAGCCCTGTCTGTGTTCCAGGCGTGGGCTGCAGAGGCATGGGGGCTGAGCGTGGAAGAGTGTGTCGGGGCAGGTGGCACCTGAGCAGGGCTGAAGGGCAGGACGTCAGTCCGACTTGGAAGAAGGGGCAGAGGCCCTCGGGCAGGAACTAGTTATTAATAGAAGCATCCAGAGCTAATTTATTTTGGAGCTAAATTCATAGATTCTATGTCTTCATAAGCTAATGTAGGTGAAATTTCATAAAGTTTTCATTGTTGAAAATTATATTTTATATGTGGATTGTGTTATTCTTTAATTTATATTCGTAGACAATCTAAGTAGATTGCATGAAGCAGTATAATACAGAATGCTCACATTTTCATAAATACTGTAAGTGTGTGAGTTATAATAACTTTTTTGAACTATAATCATATAAATTTCAACATGACAGTTCATTAACTTGTGAGATTATTTCTGGGCATATTTTTCTATAATTGCAAAATCATTACTGATCGTATTTTCTTATATCTCATTGAATTTTACTTTACATTTTTATTAATAAGAAAATAAGACAGAAACTGAAAAATCAATTTATTTTTAAAAGTAGCTAATATTTATTAACGTGTTGACTTAAGAGTATTTACATTAATTTTTAAGTTCCTAAGAACTGAGAATGCTAAGAAGATCAAAGATACTAGATGAGCCTTAATTTTTTTTGTGACACCAAGAGGCAGGTGGGATCTTAGTTCCCAGATCTTTGATCCCAGGGTTCTAACCCGAGCTCCTGCAGTGGAAGTATCAGGTCATAACCACAGGCTGCCAGGGAAGTCCCTAGATGAGCTTTAGAAATGGCATCCTCACCCCTCCCAAGGATGCCCTTGGTGTGGGGCTTGTCCCCCAAACCTGCTCATCCTCTCCGAAAGGAAGAGAGCAGGAAATGGTGCAGCAGTTCCCAAATCTCAGCCTCCCAGGAAGCAGCCGGGTTCCCAGCTGGTTCTTGTGGTGGGAACGTGCGGGGAGCCCTGAGCTGTTCCCACAACAGTGAGGACCAGGCTCCAGAGCCTCAGGCAAGAGGGAGCCGCTCACCCCAGGGACTCACAAGTGCACCCCCACTGTGCGTTCACAGACGCCTCTGCCTTGAGCTACTTTGTCAAGAAGGGGATGGAATTAGGTCTGAGCCTCTCTGTTCTGCCCACCCACCAACCCACCTCCCCTGGAATCAGTCCAACCAGGGATGCTCCCCGCTGAGCACGTCCCTGCCAAGCAATCTTCCTCCAAGGAAGTGCTCGTGAGTTAGCAATTTATGCACACTGCCTGTGGGTTTCGATTAAAATTCTATCACTGCAGCAGGTCACGCCAAAAGCTACAGGAGCGGCTCAGAAAGCACGCGGTGCTGAGGCAGTGAAGCGCGGCTCTTCGCGGCCTCGGCCGCTTCCTCAGCCACCAGCTTACACGTCGTCGTTCAGCCGCGGGCTTGGGTGAGCCGGCAGGGAAGCGAATCGCGGAGGAGGAGGAGGAGGTGGGGCCCGAGTGACGCAGGGACGGCCGAGGAGCCGCCCCAGGGAGCAGCGGCGTGGGGGGCACGTGGCCGCGGGGGCCCGCCGCACGTGCAGCGTCACGTGTCCCGAGCCAGCGCCTCTCAGACCGGACCCCAAGGCGCCGGCGGGCCACGTGTGCGTTCTACCGAACAAAAGTAGGTGCGAAATTTCCACGAAGAACGCGGTGCTGAGCGGGGGAGGAGGCACCGTCTTTACGTCTGAAATACAAACGGCTCCATGTATCGTCGAGGATAGCGCTGGGCAGAGACGGGGTGGAGGAAGCAGGTCTTGGTGCGGCGATTTATTCCCGTTTTGGATAAAGATCATTCACGAACTGTAATAGGTGCTATTTGCATTTCCTTTCCCCTCTCTGACGCTAACGAGGCCCGTGATGTGAGGTAAGACAAGCTACTTCCTGTTTCCTCATTCCTGAAGCCGGAACCCGGGGGCGGCGCCCCACCTGGTGGTGACGTCACTTCCGCGTCCCGAGGGATGCGGCGCCAGACCCCACCTCAGCCCGGTTCTTCCTTCGTCTCCCAAGGGAAAGCTCCGTGTGCACACACACGCGCGCGCGTGTGTGTGTGCGTGACAGACAGGGAGCCGTTCCCGCGAGGAGGTCACTGAGCGATCACTGGGTGCTGGGTCCCGGCCGACGCACTTTTCCCGCAGCCCCGAAGTCCTCACAGGCAGCGACCTCGGTCCCCTCGGCCCCTGACGGAGGCGCGAGGGTTTCACAGAGGCGTGATCCGCCCGGTCATGAAGCTCCCTGCTCGCTGACGCAGTCACAGCCATCAGGGCGGGCTTGTAATTCTGCCTAACTGTCCCACTGCCGTTGAGTTTTCTTGGGCCTTTGAGTAAAACTGTCAGCTCCTCAAGAAGCTAATTTCCCATCACACCTGGCAGGGGCTTCGCATCGCAGCCGGAGCAGGGTTAGGAGAAGCCGTGCGTCAGAGGACCTCTGAGGCTGGAAAGAAACCCGCCAGCCCGCGCTGATGGCAGCCCTGTCTGTGAACCCTGACGGCGAACAACCTGCATGGCAGCCCAAGGCCAATGCGGCCCAAAGGCCCACCGTCTGTGAGAGGGTAGCAAATGTGGCCGGGTATCCATCAGTGATGGGGACAGGATGACGGTTGTGCTAACACGCTGCTGCCGCCTTGCTCCTGACCAGCCGGCAGCAGAAGAGGCATGTTGTATAATTCTGTTCCCATGAGGGTGGAGACCAGACCCCAGAGAGACGGCAGGTCAGTCACACTCAAAATGGACAACAGAGACGATGAAACACACAACTGACAGAGACCGAAGCAGGAACGTGTGACTGAAAATGAACAGTCTGCACATGGTTACGGTTACCAGGCTCCGTTATGGCAAAGAACCATCACACAGGCAAACTACTTTGATGAGGTTAAAAAGTGGCCGCGGTGCATGGTGGGAGGTGGGGCAAGGGACGGGGCGGGGGTGGGGGAGACACTGAGGATGTAAAGGGTCCCCGAACGAGGATGTGTACACGGAGAGGGTAGAGGTTTCCAGGCTCAAGTGTGCATCGCATTTACTTGGAGAGCTTATTAAAACAGATCGCTGGACCCACCCAGCAGTGCTAATTCTGTAGGTTTGGGTGCAGCTTGAGAGTCTGCATTTCTGACTAGTTTGTGGGCGGTGCTGAGTACCCTCCATGAGAACCACTGCGGTAGCAAGGAAAAAAATCAACAGTAGTGACAGCCGTTAGCACACTCTTAGCAATAGTTTCAGTGATTTCATGCAACTCATTTTCAAAATGCATGTAGTTATATGCGTGAGTGCACGCTCGGTTGCTTGGTCATATCTGACTCTTTACAACCCCATGGACTGTAACGCACCAGCTCCTCTGTCCAGGGAATTTTCAAGGCAAGAACACTGGAGTGGGTGGCCATTTCCTCCTCCGGGGATCTTCCCAACTCTGGGAACAAATCTACATCTCCTGCCTGGGCAGGCAAGTTCTTCACCACTGCACCACCTGGGAAGCCTGTATAGCTGTATATAATTTCATAAATAAGAAGGAAAAACACTTAATTCTAAGTGCTGCCTCAAAGTAGCTCCTCCAGCTAGCCACCCAAACTTTGCTCCACCTTGAAAAAAATGGATAAGCTTTATTTAGAGTTACAGTGGATAGGACCCAAACTTTAAGGAATTAGTAATCTGTTTCTCAAAAAATAGTTCCAGAAAACAAGAAGACATAAAACTAACCAAATAATTTTGTAAGTCTAGTAAAACTTTGACATCAAATAAAGCTTTGCTAAAGAAGATAATCATTAAATAACTTATTTAAAAATCTAAATGCAAAAATTATTTTAAAAAAGAAAACCAGCATGTCCATATTATCTAGTAATGTGTGCATATAGCATAACCAAGCTGAGTTTATCCCAAAGAAGGCCAGTGTGATTAAATATTAGAAAAGCTATTACTGTAAATACCACATAAGCAACATAAAAGATTACCTTCAGATTATCTAAAAGTTTCAGAAATGGACTTGTCAGTAATGTTTCATTCCTATTCATGATAACAAAAGAGGTTTTTTGCAGAACAGGAAAGGAGAGGCTGGCACTGACCCGATAAAGGATATCCATAAGGAGAAAATCAAACACAACAATGGTGAAACTTTAAAGTGATTTTCTCTAAAGGTTACCAGTGTTGTGCTCAGGTTTTAAGGCATTTCCTTTGAAGTCAAGAACAAGGCACAGATAAACTCTCTCTTGGCTAATGTTGAACATTGTATGATCGCCATGAATTGAAGGACAGGATTGGAGGCCCGAGTATCTTAAGTAAAGGAATGACATTTCCCTTCCTAACGAGCTGTAAGATTGAAGAAAAGGGAATTACCAAGAGAATTCAAGACATTCTACAATGATCCACGAGAGTTAAGCTCAACAGATGAATGGATTCAAAATAAATTACATAAGAAAGCATAATTTATTGTCATAATCCAGAAAGGACCAATGATAAAAAATGCCATATAGCAATAAAATATTATGTGGCACCTCCCAATAAACCTAACATCTTTGTAAGATCTTTTTAGAGAAAATTACATAATTGCTGAATGCATAACCTAGATATAGATCATGATGTGAAGTCTCAATATTCTAAAAATGTCAGTTGCACCCAAATTGATCTAAGCACTCAGTGAGATGTTAAAATGTGTAGAACTGGTGAAAGTCAGGCTAATACTTATATGGAGGTACAAAAGTCCGATTTAAGCAAAGGAAAATTTGAAAAAGCAGAACCTGGAAATCAAGTGGCTAACCAGGCAGTAGACTTACTTCACTTCTACAGTAATTGAGGAAAAGTAGACTCAGTGCAAAGATTCAGGAATGGTTGCTCTAAGGACTTCCTTTGTGATCCAGGGGTTAAGACTCCACCCTCCCCGTGCAGAAGGCGCCTGTTCACTGTCTAGATCTTAGACATTAACCTGTAAGAGCCATGCTCTGTTTAGAGGTATAACAGAATTGTGTCTTGTAACTTTTATCTTGTAAAATCCATCTTTCTGTCAGGTAGCAATGCTCACATTGCAATCTTCTAAATACCAAGTGTAACAGTAAAACCCGTTTCACACACACCACACATCTTGGTTATTGAGTGCATTTCTTCCCGTTCTTTTTCTCTCTTTCTTGTCCAGGGATAATTAGTCATTCTTTGAGAGATGTAGGTGTTGGGGTTTCTTTCTAAATAAAGGAGTTCCTTCTGGGGTATTAAGAGCAGAAAGGAAAGGACATGTCAGCTCTCAGGGAACCAGCAGTTGTTTACGAGACTTCCACGGGCCTGAGACTGCCGCCTCCGGAGTGAGTGAGAGGTGAAGCGGGCAGGCTGGCAGCAAAGGGCACACCTGATCTCTCCTAGTGGAGCTTTCTTTTTTAAAAACGCTATTGCATAGGGCCCTCTGAAAGAGGGGCGTTCCTAAAGGACCACAGGGAAAGAAGGTGTGAAGAGACAAGCAGGCGTGCAAGCAGCATCCTCCAGACCGAGCGTCAGTTTTCCCGACAAGACTGATCAAAATGAATTAGGAGAAAGCCAAGACGCACACAAGCGCCATTTAAAACCGTTTCCCGTTCTAAGCAAGAAGAAAACCGTGCATCAAAGATGTTTCAATTGATTTCAAAACTAGATATTCAGCAAAACGTATGTGTATGTCTATATACATATGCACACTTTTATATATAATGTGGATGTATATAACATAGATACATACAATCATATATTTACATGCTGGTAGGAGCATCGAGTTTATATCTTTGAATGTTTTCCCAGGCTTGGGTTTACAGGATGTTGCCAGCATTTCTAACTCATCCATCCACGTTTCTACGCTTAGAAGGGCCTCGACCTTATATTGTCACTGTTCACTCGCTCAGTTGTATCCTACTCTTTGCCTAGACCGCAGCACGCCAGGCTTCCCTGTCCTTCACCATCTCCTAGAGCTTGCTCAAAGTCATGTCCATTGAGACGGTGATGCCATCCAACCATCTCGTCCTCTGGCATCCCCTTCTTCTCCCGCCTTCAATCTTTCCCAGCATCAGGGTCTTTTCCAATGAGTTGACTCTTCAAATCAGGTGGCCAAAGTATTGGAGCTTCAGCTTCAGCCTCAGTTGATCTCATATACTTATTGAAATTGTTTTTAATGCTATCACTGTCTTGAAATTTTTCATAATTTTTGAACAAGAGGCCCTGCATTTTATTTTGCACTGGGCACCTCAGATTACATAGCTGGCCTGGTGGAAGGGAGGAGTACACCCCTGCCTCTGGCCTGGACAAGGCCGCTCCCTGCTCACCTTCCACGGGCTTCCATCCCCACAGCACAAGACAGGCAGGGCTGAGGCCAGGAGGCAGCCCCTGGCAGCCGGGACCTGGTAGCCTGAGGACGCCAGAGAGGAGGGGAGGGGAGGGGAGGGTCTAACCAGGTGAGCAGGGTGGCAGGTGCAGGGACACCCCCAGACTCCGTGGTCAGTGGACATCACCTCTTCCCTCTGTCTTTCTTCTCCCGACCTGTCTTCCCGCAGAAGCTGGGCTACTCAGACTTCAGCGTGCCAGGCTCGGCCAGGCTAACCTTGGGCACCTAATAGGCAGGGACATGGAACCAAGCCTCCTGGTTGCTGGCAGCTGAGACTCGCTGTTGACGTAGGTCCCTAAGAGCAGGCTGGCTCCCCTGGGCATCTCCACCGGGGGACCAGGGACAAGGCCAGGGCCTGGGTACAAGACTGCTGTGACCTGGCCTCCAGCTTCTTCTCCAGCAGAAAACAGAGACGTGATCGAAGCCCTGGGACAGCTCTCTGTGGTCGTTTTAGAGCGTGCCCCCCCAACCCCCGCCCCGATCCCGGGAGAAGCAAGCTAAGAGATTGGGGCGGGAACCTGCGCTGTCAAGGAGGCAGTGAACACGCTTTCCCATCAGGTCCGCGGATACTGGAGGAGTCGGGACTGTGCTCTTAGGAGTCACGTGGTCTCGGGTCCATCGTCTGCGCTGCCTTCACTCAGGAACCACGCGGGAAGTTACCCGCTTTACCTCCTCTGGGGAGGGTCTCCACTCTCATTTCCTCACGCACGCCCTCCAGGCCCCAGCAGGCGCCCACACCTCAATGTGGGCGCGGCCCAGGCGAGAGGCATCCTGAGATGCGGGGGTCCCGTCCTCTTCCATCCCCCTCCACGGATGGCTGGCCGGGGCTCAGAGGGGTGTTAGTTAAACACAGTACCTGAAACGTTTCTAAAAAGTTTATCTTTAGGTTAGATAATATACTGACGGCCTCGAGCCCTTCTTTTGAAGGTTTTGGGAAGTGCTCTTTGTGAAAAGCATCAGACCAGGAAGATGGACCTCCTTTGTTGTACAAAATACTTTGTCTGCAGACCCTGAAGAAGAGGATCTCCAGGGAGAAGCCTGGGACTGGCTCCTCCAGCCTCAGGATGAACCCCCCGCCCCAGGCTGCCTCGGCCTCCCTTAGGGGGTCCGACCCCTCTCAGCAGGGGGCCCGCTGTCCCCCTGGACGCGTCGGCTTGCCCGTCGCCTGGCAGGCACCCCGTCGGTCCCTGCGGGGAACAAGCCCACACATGACGTCGGCATCAGGTCCTAGGTGACATGAGTGTGTGAAGTGAGCCCGTCCGACTGAGAAATTGCGCCCGAGACGCTCCCGCCCGAAGGTCAGCTGCGGCTCCGCCTCAGGCAGGCGGTCGGGGCGGCAGGAGCCTGCCCTAGCGGGAGGGTCAGAACATGGGCAGCCACGGGGCGTCTGCCTGGCCCTTGCTGTCTTTAGAGATTCTCTCAGGCATGAAATGCGTTGCCTGCTCGATGTAACTTCCCTGTGACCCCTGTGAGCTGTGTGTCTACAGCAAGTGACTGATCGTTAGTCCGAGAGTCTCTCCAGGAAGACCGCGGCCGCAGACCCCTCCCAGCCCCGCCGACAGCGGCTGCTATCAGCCTGTGCTCTGTTCTGCCGTGCTGATGGACAGACCGACTGCGGCTCCTGAAAGGACAGACACACAGCAGCTCCCAGCAGCTTCAGGCCAATGCAATTTCCCAGAGCTTTCGCCCAAACGTTTGTGAGGTGCAGCAAAGGACTTTTCTTCCTTGGTTTGAGTGCACATTTTTCCTATTGAGAATTAGCAACTTGATTGTTGTAAAAAAGCAATTTCCAGGTCGACTGCTGGTGAAGCCGTATTGAGTTTGACAGCTGTGTTTGTGGATGTTTTTTTTTTTTTTTTAAGTGGCGTTTCCTAAGAGCAGAAACAGTAAAAACTTGCCCCATCTTTGCTGTTCTTTCAGTGACATCAGGGCTGAAAAGAGCTAATCAGTGTGAATAATAAAGAGATGTTATGTTTTCTCTGTGAATTGGAAGCCCCTTGGCAAAGAGGCTGAGGTGGGGATTTTGGTCACTTTGGGGTTTGGGCCTCAGCAGATGAAGCGGGGGTGGGTGACGGGCGCACACCACACTCGTTGCGAAGAATGACCTTCAGGGGAGTGGCCATGCCTGATTTGTGCCCTCTGCCCCGTCCATCCAGAGGGCTTCCTGTCCCACGGGGAGCGAGGGGAGGGCCACGCTGCCTGCTGGACCCCAACGGCTGCTGGTCTGCTCTCGGAGCACTGAGCCGGGGGCGAGGCGTCAGCCCCTCACCCACGACCCGGGGTGAGCAAATCCTGCGGGGAGGGCCCGGCAGGGTTGGGGGCCAGCACCCCATCCAGGGCTCTGGGGCCCCGTTCTGTAGCCACGGAGGCTCCAAAAGCAAAGCGTTCTCACACTAAGATTCTTTGTCTCATTCCACCCCGCACCCCCGCCCCTGGCATCTGCGTCTCTCTGTCCTTCCGGACCGCCAGTGCCCCCGGCCGCTTCTCTCCTCACACACGACCAGTATGAAGATGAATCAATACCCCCTCCCCGCTCCCCCCCACTGTGAAGATGAGTCAATACCCCCTCCCTGCCCCGCACATCCTTGGGTGTGGACAGCCCTTGACTCTGAACAGCTGCCCCACCTCCACTTTCTGAACCTCCAGCCCCGCACACGGGCTCCTCCCGGGAGAGCCGTCCCCAGGCGATCTCGTCCCGAGGCTCACAGCCCAGGGCCCCCTACATCATCCAGCAGGGCTCCCCCATGAGAGACAGAGGTCAGACCTAGCTCCTTCCCCCAGGAGGCCGGCAGGGCGATGCTGGGGGAAGCTGGCAAGCAGGGTCCCGTCTTCACAGCGCGTGGGGGCCGTCTGGCTGATCCCTCTGGTTTCCATGTTGAATCTTGCTGGGCAGGCCCCTCGCTGAGTCTAGAGATCTGACCTGACCCCCCAGTCCCTCTGTCCTGGGGTGGACGACGCCTCCCCTCACACCTGCCCAGGAGCCCCCCCACCTGGGCCGACGGAGGAGCAGGCCCAGCTCTACCTACCGTTCCCCAAGCTGACGGGCGTGGGCCCCTCACCGTGAGATGTCTGTGGGCCTGTGAATACCCCCAGGCTCACGGTTTTCTCACTTCTTACTTACAGACCAGTTTCTCGAGGACATACATCCACACGGGCTAGACAGACCTGCGTCCCAGCGAAGACAGCATGGCGTTTCAGACCCGCTCGCTCAAAACACCACCAGCTCGCTCCTCTGCAGGAGGAGCCCCCCTGAAATCAGAGCCCGGGGGCTCTGTGTGGTTTGGAGGAATGACCATGTGTCTGAGGTCTGATCTGAACACGGTGTAGGAATGAGCTGTGCTTTCTGCTAAAACTCTATTCTGGAATCATCACCAACGTTAAAACCAGCTAACACACATCGCACAATCAAAGACCAGTTTGCTTATTTCCAGAATCCTAACCAGCCTCCTCGGAGAAGGCAATGGCACCCCACTCCAGTACTCTTGCCTGGAAAATCCCATGGACAGAGGAGCCTGGTGGGCTGCAGTCCATTGGGTCGCTGAGAGTCGGACGCGACTGAGTGACTTCACTTTCACTTTTCACTTTCACACATTGGAGAAGTAAATGGCAACCCACTCCAGTGTTCTTGCCTGGAGAATCCCAGGGACTGTGGACCCTGATGGACTGCCATGTATGGGGTCACACAGAGTCAGACACGACTGGAGCGACTTAGCAGCAGCAGCAGCAGCAGTAACCAGCCTCCTACTCTCGGTGATTCTTAGGTAATTGTGGCTGACATGGTGCTGTCTCCTCAGTGTGGTTCCCTGACCCCCAACACCCTCCACCGCCACACACACCTCCATCCAGCCCCCTTCTTCTGGCCAAAACTGGTCCCCTCGGCACAACTGTGTGCTTATAATTCTATTTTCGAATCCATCAACCATGGTTTCTCCAGTGGTCATGTGTGGATATGAGAGTTGGACTATAAATAAAGCTGAGCTCTGAAGAATTGATGCTTTTGAACTGTGGTGTTGCAGAAGACAATTGAGAGTCCCTTGGACTGCAAGGAGATCCAACCAGTCCATCCTAAAGGAGATCAGCCCTGGGTGTTCATTGGAAGGACAGATGCTGAAGCTAAAACTCCAATATGTTGGCCACCTGATGCGAAGAGCTGACTCATTTGAAAACACCCTGATGCTGGGAAAGATTGAGGGCAGGAGGAGAAGGGGACTACAGAGGATTAGATGGTTGGATGGCATTGCCGACTTGATAGACATGAATTTGAGTAAACTCTGGGAATTGGTGATGGACAGGGAAGCCTGGTATGCTGCAAGTCCCTGGGGTTGCAAAGAGTCAGACACGGCTGAGCGACTGAGCTGAACTGAATCCATCAGCTTTGCCCACTGACTGCAAAACAAATGACTATCCTAGATACACTTGGTAAAAAAAAAAAAAAACCTGCCCTAAATGTAACTAAACAGAAAAGAGAGAGAGAAGCAAATGGACTTGACGCTGTCATTTCTGCAGCTTCCGCCCTAGTGAGTCTGGACGTACCTGGCGCTCCTGACAGCCCTAGTCCTCCCGGGTCTCTTGTTGCTCGTCTCTCCTTGGCCTGCTGTCCCTTCCTGCGCCCGCGGGGAGGCCGCTGAGACCCTGAGGGGCCCCTCCTCGGCATCGGCATGGCCGTGTCTGAGAATCCAGACCCTGCTCCGTGATCCCTGGCAGCCTTGCGATGCCCTCGCTCAGGGTCACGGGTACCTCTGCCTGAGTCATCCCACCTTCAAGCAGACAGACAGACTTCCCAAGGTCAGGAGCCCCGGCCGTGGCCAGGGAGCTCTTCCCAGTTCACGGACATGACTGCATCCGACGTCGACTCCGGTGGAGACCCTCAGAGGTCTGTCCTCTGGGCACGGGGTCACGCTTTCCTGCACAGCTGCTGCCAGAAGCACAGTCCTGACAAGAGAGGATTCACAGGGAATCAAGCCCTGGGCGTCTCCCCTCCCACCCCCACGAGGGTCTACTTGCTAACGTCTCAGCATATGACTCACTTTCTCAATAGCTTCTGTGCATGCACCTGATTTATTAAAAATGGTAAAACCATTAATAATCCCTGCAGTCAGGGCCTGCTTCCTGCATCCATGACACTCTTCCAAAATGTCCACAGTCTGTATCTGACGCTCACAGCACCCTGTGAGGCACCTCTGACCCTGTTTCTACGTTATCTGTGAGGAAACCGAGGCAGGGAAGCTGCAGACTTTCTCAGGCCCCGTGTGCGTGGCCCCAAGGCGCTCCTGCCCCAGCCCTGCCCTGAGCCCCCGGAAGAGACGCAGCAGAGGCAGACGATGAGTGCAGAGCCTCCTCTGCCCCCCAAGTCTGGGCAGGTGTCCTGTGTCCACACCCACTGACCCCTGGGGTCACGTGGGAAGAACGCAGCCGGGTGGGCTGACGGTGTGGCCTCGGGGCCCAGAGCAGCTGGGGTGCAGCCACGGACGCTCCACAAGCAGATGAGGATGCCCCCTGCCCTCAGCTCCTCAACACCATGCAGGCTTTTCCAGGCTCGGCTGCGGTGAAAAGACCTGAATTGACTACGGAAACCTTGGATTGATAGAGTTTAACAAGAATTAATAAAGAGAAATTTGCCAGCAGACAGAAGAAAGGCTTGAAACAGTAATTATGTTCAGCTTCAGAAAAATAGGGATTGAAGCTTTGCACCTCGAGTCGATGACCTGAAAACTCCACCCCTGCTCTGTCTTGACACACACGCTTTTGTATCCACCTGCCTGATACACACAGAACACAGGTGTGTGTGTGTGTGTGTGTGTGTGTGTGTGTGTGTGTGTGTATTGGGGGGGTGCCCACAGAACCGCTGTGTAGGTGAACAAGGAACACACGTGTGTGTGTGTGTAGGGGGGTGCCCACAGAACCTCTGTGTAGGTGAGTAAGGGGAGTAACTGAACACACGTGTGTGTGTGTGTTGGGGGGGTGCCCACAGAACTGCTGTGTAGGTGAGTAAGGGGAGTAACTGCCTCCGCCCCAGGGGCATGAGCTCAGCCCCTGCCCCGCCCACCCCTGCAGCCACACGTCTGACGTCCGTCCCCACTGGTGGTCCTGAGCGCTCGCACCCACAGTCTCTGGGAACTCCTCACAGCTTACCTCTGAGGATCACATGAGATGGAGCCTTCATCGGCCACGTTTCTTGCCGTCGGCTGGGACCCCACCTTTGAGAGGAGGCTCTGACCGCTCCCCAGACCGCCACCTCCGGCAGGAGAGTCTGCTCCGGGCTCTCTGCCTGCCACCCCACGGGGGCTGGTGCTCGGTGCCGGGGCGTCTACACTGGGTGGGGGCCCGTCTACACTGGGTCAGCCCCGGCCCATTCCTCCAGGGCGCCCACCCAGTGGGTGAGGGAGGAAGCCGAGGGCTGGGTCGGGCCGGGTCAGGCCGTCGCCCTTTGGTTGGTTTCGGGTCAGCATCGCTGACCGCCCAGTGTGACGTTCCGACCTTCCTTCCCCCTGGGAAACCTTGTTGCCTTTGTCGGCTTATCGGTGGGCTGCGTGCTCGTCCGTCCTGGGCAGCAGCGACACCATGGCTCTGGAATCACGGGAGCTGGAAGCAGTTGTTCAGCTCAGCCCTCTCGGGTAAAGCACACGCGCGTGGTCTGTGTGATTAATACTGACAAAAATTTCAAAGGGGAAGGTGTTTAGTGACTGCCAAGCTGCCTTTCTTTAAGTATCTGTGGCCCAGAGATAGCAAGAGATGTGGACAGAATCATGGTGTCTGTGAGAGCCTGCTCCAGCCTCAAAGCAGAACATTGCAGCAGACCCTTGCACGCTCACCCCCAAGAGCAGCCCCGCGCCCGACTCGCAGCACCAGAGCCGTGTCCTCTGGCCGACCTGACAGATGTCCAGGGTGAAGGTTTGACACAAGGGCCTGCCAGCTGCGAGACGAACTAACAGACACAAATGACTACAAAGCACCAAGAGCTCGCCATGTGCAGTAAGGAATAACGTTTATCTCCACAGGGGTATTTCCTTCAGTATTAATAGTCATCCAGCCAAAGAAAACAGACTGTGCAACTGAAGATAACGACCATAATTAGGACTGAGTTTATAAAGCCCTGTCTTTCTCAAAGGACAATATTCTCTGATTCAGTATTCAGTATGTGATTCTGCATTTTCACCCAAGGCAGGTGCAACAAAAATTTTACCACATATGCGGGCTGCAATTGCTGTACTATGCACATTATACACTATCTTTCAAAGATGACTGCATACTAGAAAATCACTTTAGGGACAAGGGTCAGAGCAGGGTGTGGTGACAGCCAGCTTGAGCCGAGGCTCACAGAGGTTCAGGGAGGAGAGACGTTCCCCAGGGACCCCGGGTGACGGGCATCGGGGATTCTGTCCTGGGCATGTGCCAGCAGGGCTGAGCCCATTTTTATGACAGTTTCTGTTTGAGATACTTCAGTTCCAGCTGCTGGCTAAAGACAAACACCCCCCTAATTAAATACTCTGTCATAATTCCGATCTACGTAACAGCGGCACATTTACAGAACGAGTATGTTTGTTGCAGAATGAAACTGGTCCTTAATTAAAGAACATGCGATAGTAAAAGAAAGAAGTCCAATAGCAGTGTTGTTAGCATGCTTTAGGCGAGCTCCAGGGGATCACTAATCTTGGGGGAGACTTTCTCCCTTCCTGCTTCTAAGAGCTGTGCTGACCCGGGGTCACCGGCCCACACGTCCTCTGATCGTGTCTTTGCTGGGAGCTCACGAGTTTCTATTTGCTCTTAGGGTCCTGAGGTCTACCACGGTGCACCCTGAGGCTGCGGGGCTTCCAGAGAAGGTGTGAGGTGCAGGGCCTCTGTCCAGGTGCGCTGGGGAAATGTTTACTGATCAGCTCACTGCCGTTTTGATGAGATGCTCACAATTCTGTCAGCCCCGCTCTCACAGAAAACATCTTTAAACACATGTGGAAAGCTTCAAGAGAACCAAGGAATGGAGAATTGCGTATTGGCCAGATACCTGTGTATATGGAGCATTAAAAATCCTGCCAGGGCCAAGCATCTTCATTGGGTTTCTCACTTTTGATGGAATCCTCATTTGGATTTCCTCAGAAATTAAGGAAGCTGGGAAGATGGATTTGGGGGTGACCGCTGCGTGGAGTGCGGAGGGGGGCCAGATGCCCTGCGGTTACCTGGGTGCGCCTTTGAGGGGTAAGCGTTCAGACCACCCATAGGATCACCGCAGAGTGTTCACATGGTGATGATGCGACCTGCCACCGTGGCCTTTCTTCTCGGCGCTGTGAAATCATCTGGAAACGCTAAACACGCACAGGTGTGCAAGCATGTCCGTTCTCAACCCCGTTCCCCCCGACCTGGAGGCGTGCACGCTAGTCACTCCCTATGTGTGATAAGAGACCCACCGTCTGTTATTTATTAAAGGGAAGGAGCACATGGGAAAACAAATTGCTTTTTTCTATGAAAAAGGCAACGTATTTTACCAACTTTTAAAATATTTTTTTATTGTCATCTATTTTGAAATACTGAATAACCCCCAAAGCAATGATACTTAATAAAATAAAATTGCTTTAAGTTTTATAATTTAAAGCTAACACCCAGATTCTGATACACAACAATAAGGTAGAAAGTTAGTACCTTAGTTTCTCTTCACTTAAGAATAAATAAAGGCCTGCTCCGTAAGGCAGTCTAACAGGCGTGAGGACAGTTTAAAGTGCAAGTTACTAGATCAGCCGAGGCTATTTCTAAGGCATGAGGTAAAGCTGACGTCCTCTGTACCCTCAGCTTCCCTTGATCTGCCAGGGGGCTTTTCAAGCTCTTTTGAAGAGCCTCCTGCTTGGAGACAGAGCTACTTCTACTACTACTGATTAGTGATGACAGTAAAATAACAGAGTGTTTAGTGGGTGCCGGCTTTGGGTAGGGCCCAGCTGGTAAAGAATCTGCCTGCAATACAGGAGACAGAGGAGACAGAGGTTTGATCCCTGGGTCGGGAAGATGCCCTGGAGGAAGAGATGGCAACCCACTTCAGTGTTCTTGCCTGGAGAATCCTATGGAGCCTGGGGCCACAGTCCACAGGGATCACAGTCTAAACGCATGCACACAACACAGCTTTGGTGGACAATGGGCTATGCTACGTACTTCCGTAATTGTCTTTATTTCAGCCACACTGAGGAGTATAATTTCTGGTTCCCAGGTTACAGATGAGAATCTTGAAGTTCAGCAAAGTGAACTCTCTGCTCTGGACACTGAGGAGGAGAAGCTGAGGAAGAAAGTCTGGGCCTAAATCAACTGCTCTTGCCATGAGCGTGCCTCTCCTTCCATCACGGACTCGTGGGATCCGGCTCCTCTCCTGGCCTCAGGCTCATCCCCGGGAGGGTGGTCTCCTGTTGATGGGCAGGGAGCACCCTCACGTCGGAACCACTGCCCCAGGGCCAAGCCAGACACTCCTGAGGATCCGGAAAGACTGTCTTCTGTGTCAAGGGTGAGAGCAGTCACATCCACGAAAGCCCAGAAGGCTCCACCTGCCGCTAACTTTGTGTCCACGTCTACCACCAAAAAAAGCTCTCCTCTCTAAGTGGTACAGGAGTCTCAGCTCTTTAGGGAATTTAGTTTTGAAGGTCAGTTAGGGTTCAAGAGAGTTACTCTTGTATAGTTTCCAAAAGGAGGACATCTTTTTCAAAAGTAACTCCCGTTTGCTTTTCTTGCAAAAGCTTCCATTTTGGATTATCTTGAAAGCATAAAAGCACTTATGAAGTAAAAAAAGGTCTTCATATGCTTGCATGAGACTTCGGTCTCTCACACGGATTGTATTTCCTGGGGAAAGAAGATTGCATTCTCATCACGATGTGGAGGAAAAGAAGGAAATGAAATGAAACAGCTCACGAGTGAGCGGGAGTCACACTGGTTAGGATTACACAGCATTCTGCATATCTAACCTACATGAGCAGTTAGTTAAGATGTTACTACACTCTTCACAATAACCCACCAGCTTTATCTACTGCACCCTCTCCCCATCGATTTCAGTAACTATTCTGAAGTCTGCACAACCTTTTCCTGTGTTTTCTGCCTTTGGTTTTAACAAAAGGACTATGGAGAGAAAACTTTTAACTCTATTTCTATTTATTACCAAAGATTACGTTACAGGTGGGAAACACAAAAACATTATAGGTGGGAAAAATGCCAATATTTACCCTGAAATATGGAGCCAGTTTATGGTCCAGGGGAAGATGCCAGAGAACTCCAGCGTCCTTTTACCTAAGCCAGCCTCTGATCACTGAGTGTGTGTTTCCAATGTTTGCTTGTTTCTTGGTAGAAGTGTCAGCTTTTAGCTTCAGGGCCTCTCACCGCCAGCCGACAGAACACTCTTCTCACAGGAATCGGCCTCAGCTTCTGCTCTGTGCTGCCCCCTGCCCCAAGAAGGACCCCTCTGCCCTGCCCGTTCATTTCACTCCGTTTCATTTTCTTGCTCCAGAGGGCAAAGATCACACGCTCCTGGTAAACCCAGCACATCCGTTACTAGTGTGAAACATAAACCGAATCCATGGTGCAGTGGGTCCTAACTTCCACTTGTCTCACGTAGTGGTAGGAACAGCTCAGGCTTTTAAATTTTGTTTTGAGACCCTCAGACATTCCCTGCCTTGTTTGAACATTATTCGCTAATCACGATTTCCTGAAAACTGTGAGATATTCTTAAGAGCTCATCATCTCAACCCGTGCATCCTTAGTTGGCAGGTTCCAGGGCATGTGTCATTTCAAGAGAAAAGCGTCAAACTGCAGCCCCTTCAGACCTCCAAACATTCTCAACAAGGAGCAGTTGATGTGTCTTCCACACGGCAAGAGGAAGTTCAACCTTTGGTCAAAGCGCGTCGGATCAGCGTTCTTAGGTCAAGAAAATTTCCACGCATTAACTCACCTGAAGTGCAGAATCTGCTCTCCAGCCCCTCCACGGTAAGGCGTGCAGACAGCGGGCGGAGACGGGCAGGTTGTGGACGGAGGCCCGTGCTTGCTTTGCATCATCTCCCTAAAGCCATCCCCGCTGGAGGGAAGTGTCTGTGCCTCCCCTCCACGCACCCCTCACCAGTCACCGGGAAAACACAGAAACACACACTTTGGTTTCCGTGAGAATAGACCAGCACTTCTCAAACTGGTTGGTTTCTATTCAAAAGTGCTGCGCCTTCATATGGTAACAAAGTGACCGTGCACTCACTCAGGCCTAACAAATCAACCATGTCTCCAGATACTAAAGTCGCTGTCAGAAATCAATAGCGCTCTTTCCACGGCAAAGCCTCCGAGGATTCGCTGGTGGAAACACCTGCGCAGGGGCGTCCAGCCACTGGAGGCACCGCCCAGTCCCGCGCCCACGCCGAGCTCGCTCCCATCACTCTCTCCCTCCCAAGGCCTGTCTGCCCCATCAGACTCCAGCACAAACGCTCCTCATCAGTCTGGTGGTTCAGTGGGATTCCAATAATTAATGTCATTCAAGTGGCTTCAGATTTTCAACTTGGGGCTTCCAGAAAGTGGGTGAAAATTGATGCCTACGAGGCTGACCAGAGTAGATCCCTGGAGACACAGGCTGGCCCCCATAGGCATCCACCGGTCTCTTATGAATATCCCAGAGGGCAATGAGGGTGTGGTGCATATATACAGTGGGATACTACTCAGCCATAAAAAAGAATGAAATAATGCCATTTGTGAAGACATGAACGGACCTAAAGATTATCATGGTAAGTGAAGTAAGTCAGACGGAGAGAGGCAAATATCAAGTGATATCACTTATATGTGGGATCTACTAAAAAATAAACTTTTTACAAACCAGAAATGGACTCACAGATTTCAAACGCAAACTTACGGCTGCCAAAGGGGAAATACAGGGGGAGTAATGATTAGGAGATTGGGAATAGCAGATACACACTACTATACATAAAACAGATACATAGCAAGGACTTACTCTACAGCACAGGAAACTGCACGCAATATACTGTAAAAACCTATAAGGGGAAAATCTGGAAAAGAACACACACATTATATATATAACATGAGTCACTTTGCCGTACACCTGAAACTAACACATCATCATAAATCGACTAGACTTCGGCTGTTCCGTTGCTGTTTCGTTCCCCTAAGTAAACAGCGATGTTCCTGGGGGCGAAGGCTCCCTCCACATGTGTTGCTGACGTGTTGACTGCGCACTCACATGATTCCCCAGATCCTTGTTGGCCACGGTTCGGGAACACCACAACTTGGGTGTGAGAGAAACATAAACTGCCCGTACACCCTGGGGACCAGCCCATCCTCTCACGGAGGGCCAGGAAGAGACTCAAGGCCAGCACCCTTCCATCATAGGGTCCCATGCGCACGCATTTTGGGGGCACTTTCACCAGCTTTAGCATTGAGATTTCTGAAATAAGGAGCCATACACCATCAGTTTAATTTCGGCTAAATTTTTAAACAGCCTCCATGCTTATAAAGATGAGAATGTTAAATAATGTTTTATTTTAAATAGTAAATAGGGCTTTCTTATAAAAGAATTTTAAAAACTGTTTGAAGGAATTTCAAAGCCTGCTTAATTTTAGGCTGTCTCAGAAACAGACGATTTTCATAACTTTGTTTTGTAGAATACAGAGCTGTCATTCTTCCGGGCACCTTGAGAAAGCAATTTTCTTTAAAAGGTTACAGAACCTTTCTTCCTTCTATCACATTCCTCTTCAAAAAGTATCCAGTTTCAAAGAGCAGATAAATATTTTATGTGTGCTTTTAAAATTCTCTGTTTTAAAAACTAGGAACTAAGATATTTTGGTTTCCTTATAGATAGCATCTGTTGACTATATACACACTGAGTGGATGTATGAATGTGTGCATTTGACAGGTGGGTGTATGTACACGTGTGCATTTGACAGTGAATGTATATATGTATGTGCATTTCATAGGTGGATGTATACATGTGTGTACATTTGATAGGTGGATGTATGTATGTGTGTACATTTGATAGGTAGATGTATATATGTGTGTGCATTTGACAGGTGGATGTATGTATGTGTGTACATTTGGTAGGTGGATGTATGTATGTATGTACATTTGATAGGTAGACAGATAGACGGACATTTGGTTTAAGTTGCTATCTCACGTTAGCTCCCTCCGATTGCCCCTCAGGGCACTCAGGCCCGGTCCTTACCCCTAAGCAATGCCGCCTGCTCCTCTCCGTTCCGCCCCCACTTGCTGGTGGCGGATGCGGGCGTCTGGGGTACTTTTCTGCTAGGAGTTGCTTTTAGGCATGTAATCTGTGGGTTTTATTTATTTTTCCTCCCAGTTAGGTTGCCCTCCGAGATTCAAAAACTTCCCCCAGACCCACCAGTGTGAGGGTTTCCTGGTGTTTGGAAACTTCCTCTATTATGCCTCCCTTCCTGGGATGGGTCTCCATCCCTAGCTCTTTTGTCTCTCTTTTTATCTTTTATATTTTGTCCTACCTCCTTTCGAAGACGATGGGCTGCTTTTCTGGACGCCTGATGTCTTTTGCTAGTGGTCAGAAGTTGTTTTGTGAAGTTTGCTCAGTGTTCAAATGTTCTTTCGATGAATTTGTAGGGGAGAAAGTGGTCTCCCCGTCCTATTCCTCTGCCATTTTGGCTCCTCCGGACATTTGGTTTAAAAAGTCCCCTTTGGAGATGATTCAGATGGTAACTGCAATTGCCCCAGAAATCCATCGTGTGTCTAAAAAAACAGATAACAACACATTTTAATTGCTTTTCTGTTCTCTCAGGACCCCACCAACAAGGTGGCTTACATGGGTCTCTTAGGCAACTAAGCAAGTAAGGCAGAGAAAACCAAATTAAGAAACCAAAGATAAAACCCACAAGACTACAGGGATCTAAGTTAATTATGCACACGGTTTATTATTAACCCCCAGCTCTAGTTTATGCAAAATAACACCACTCTGGGTGAAAATCAGAGGAATGGTCTGTACCCGAGTAGCCAAGCTGCCTTTGAGGAAGCCGTGAGAGCGGCCAGAATGCTTCCTTCTATGCGTCCTGCGAGTATCACTGCCTCTAGGAAGAGGAAAGTGCAGGCTCCGCCGTGGAGCCCAAGGGAAGTAACACAGAGTGAAGGACGGAGGAGAGCGGTCCTGTGCTCACGCCTGCCCCTCCTGCTGGCCCAGGCTTGGCCCTCAGGCTCCCCACACCCCCAGGATCACCCACACTTCCCACCAGTCTTGGCATTGGCTGCTCCACGGCCCAGACTGCCCGTGGGAAGGACTATTTTAATTATTATTCCCAATATGTCAAGTGTACAAAATAGCAAAAAGAAATGACTGAAAATCTGAAATTAAAAATAACAGACTTACAAAATATGAACTAAATATCTGCTGCATTTTAATACATATATAACAAACAGAACATAGAGACATTTTGTTAAAATGTATACATTATTTGATTAAAGTTTTCATATAAGTGATTAACCTAGAGAAATGTTTTTCCCAATCCCAAATTTCTGCTTTCACCTTCTGAACTAAAATAGTACTGGATTAGAATTCCATGATGCTGGGAAAGATTGAAGGCAGGAGGCGAAGGGGACGACAGAGAATGAGATGGTTGGTTGGCATCACCAACTTGATGGACATGAGTTTGAGTAAGCTCCGGGAGTTGGTGATGGACAGGGAGGCCTGGCGTGCTGCAGTCCATGGGATCACAAAGAGTCGGACACGACTGAGCGACTGAACTGAACTGAGAATTCTTCACTGTGATCCCCATAAGCTCACTTTGAAGGCAACACAGGTATATTCAATATTTTAAGCACTTGACGACAAGTGCGCGTCTTCTTGCTGATTAATTGATCTCCTTTGGATTGATGATCGATCCCCCAGGCAGGGCAGCCTGTGTCTAAAAGGAGTCAGTGCCTACTTCCATTGCCTCCTGTGCAGAAGCCGGTCACTGGTTATGCAGGCAGAAAGAGAAAAAGCAGGCATCAGTCTCTTCAAAGTCAGGGGACCCATTTCTAATCTTTATCAAAATGAGTCAGCAGGGACTGCATTTCCAGAATTCCTTTTCAACCTTTTTTAAGTGGTCAATTCCAACAAATTCTCTTGTACATTGATTCTATACTTTGTACACATTTGGGTCAAAGTTGACAAGCTCACCTTAAAATATCGCATATTGTCTCTGGTCTTCCAGGCCCAACCACTGGCAGGTCGCCTCCCAAAGTCGCCTCTGGAAGTGGCCACAGCCTGGGCTCTCGGGGAGGATGTGGGTTTGCCCCGGGGTGCACTGAAACACTCCTCCGGCATCTCTCCTCTGCCCCGGGAGGACGAGCGCAGAGCCGCTTCTAGTAAGCACGGAGGGCTCGCCTCCTGTCACAGAAACTCGCCTGTTCACAGGGGGAAACGGGGCTCCAGATGGTGACTGTACGACCACCTCGGTCATGGAGGCTTCACTTTTGCACAAGTGAGTGCAAAGGCCTTTCCAAGTGGCTAGGACGGGGTGGGGTGCTGTGTTGACGGAAAATGGAAGGAGGGAGGGATGGAGAGAGGGCGGTCTACTTACTGTGTGACCTGACCTGAGACCTACGTCTTCAAAAATTAAGGATTCACCCTCATTTTCAGTCTGAGCCTCTGCTGAGTGGCAGGTGGCCCAGGCTGTGGGGTGACCCGAGGACACAGCAGGGTGTCAGGAGAGAAGACCCCAAAGAAACGGGGAGAGAGGACCCCAAAAAACGGGGAGAGAGGACCCCAAAGAAACGGGGAGAGAGGAACCCAAAGAAACGGGGAGAGAGGACCCCAAACAAATGGGGAGAGAGGACCCCAAAGAAACGGGGAGAGAGGACCCCAAAGAAATGAGGAGAGAGGACCCCAAAGAAATGGGGAGAGAGGACCCCAAAGAAATGAGGAGAGAGGACCCCAAAGAAATGGGGAGAGAGGACCCCAAAGAAACGGGGAGCTGCTGCCCCGGCCCTGAACGCCCAGCCTGAGGATGACACCACGGGTCCAGAAGCCTGACCGGGGGCCTCGGGGGTCAGCACCCACTCCGGACACGGTGGGGAGGACAGCGATGAGCCTCTGTCTGAGGGGCTGAGGGCCGCTTACTTGCCACACACAGGAGGTTTCTGAGCTGATGAACCACGTCGAGGGTGGGAACACTGGTTTTCTCCTCAGCACCAGAGAAACGACAGTTCTGAGA
Source organism: Muntiacus reevesi (assembly GCF_963930625.1). Classification (NCBI taxonomy): domain Eukaryota; kingdom Metazoa; phylum Chordata; class Mammalia; order Artiodactyla; family Cervidae; genus Muntiacus; species Muntiacus reevesi. The sequence goes on along the minus strand of NC_089258.1, from coordinate 42,503,965 downwards.
AGGATGAAGGCACGCCCGCCCGCCCTGAGTCAGCCGGATCTGACCCTGATATCCACGGGGTGTTTTGAATCATTGATTTAGAGAATCCTTCCTGTTACCTGACTCTGCTCATTTGTGTCATTTTTATCCCCAAGTCTCATGGCTGAAAGTTTCTACATCTCTCTGACACTAGGCTCCTCGGAATTCTGCTTCCTTATGATTACCTATAATGTGAGGCAACTGTTTCTCAAATAAGTAAAGACAAATTTTAAAAAATAGCTTTGCTCTTAGAAATTCCCTCATTATCTCCTTTCCAGAAAGACAAGTAATCTCCTGAAAAACTGACTGTCTCAATCCTTAAGATCATGTAGTTTGGCTGATTTTAAAAAATATGAATTTGGTGATACAGAGATTTTAATTATAGTATTTTGAAAGTGTGATGACCGTTAATGTTTAACAGAAAGTATCTGAAAAAGAACAGTTGACAAAAAATGCATAAAAATGAGTTTTCCTATAGTAAACTCATTACATTCAATAGGATAGAGTTTGCGTTTAGATTTTAATTAATTTCCTGATTCCTGTAGGGTAACAGCAGCCTGAACAAGAATCTCTTCATACTCTTTCCGAACCGTGGAGCTCAACACGGACAGGAAATGAAACACTCCTAACAGGTGGCCTTGTTACCCCAAGTGGGAAACAATTACTAAATTCAGTTGCAGATTTTATTTTGCTGCCTCTCAGTCATTAAACATCATTACTGGGATGGGAACATGGAAGGGGCTTCAGGCCCCAGTTTCCTCCCAACATGCTGCTGTCTGAGCAGCCGACACGGGACCTTCAGGCTCCTGGGAGTCCTGCTCGGGCTCTGAGGCTAAGGGGAGGGCTAGGGACCTACCTGATCCCAGGAGACCACGGAGACCCTCACCCACCAAACCTGCGGGCACCCCCTTCACCTGATCTCAGGAGACCACGGAGACCCTCACCCACCAAACCTGCGGGCACCCCCTTCACCCAATCCCAGGAGATCATGGAGACCCTCACCCACCAAACCTGCGGGCACCCCCCTTCACCCGATCTCAGGAGACCATGGAGACCCTCACCCACCAAACCTGCGGGCACCCCCTTCACCCAATCCCAGGAGATCATGGAGACCCTCACCCACCAAACCTGCGGGCACCCCCCTCACCTGATCTCAGGAGACCATGGAGACCCTCACCCACCAAACCTGCGGGCACCCCCTTCACCTGATCTCAGGAGACCACGGAGACCCTCACCCACCAAACTTGCGGGCACCCCCTTCACCCGATCCCAGGAGATCATGGAGACCCTCACCCCCCAAACCTGCGGGCACCCCCTTCACCTGATCCCAGGAGACCACGGAGACCCTCACCCACCAAACCTGCGGGCACCCCCTTCACCCAAGCCCAGGAGATCATGGAGACCCTCACCCACCAAACCTGCGGGCACCCCCTTCACCCGATCCCAGGAGACCACGGAGACCCTCACCCACCAAACCTGCGGGCACCCCCTTCACCTGATCTCAGGAGACCACGGAGACCCTCACCCACCAAACCTGCGGGCACCCCCTTCACCTGATCTCAGGAGACCACGGAGACCCTCACCCACCAAACCTGCGGGCACCCCCTTCACCTGATCTCAGGAGACCACGGAGACCCTCACCCACCAAACCTGTGGGCACCCCCCTTCACCCAATCCCAGGAGATCATGGAGACCCTCACCCACCAAACCTGCGGGCACCCCCCTTCACCCGATCCCAGGAGACCACGGAGACCCTCACCCACCAAACCTGTGGGCACCCCCTTTCACCCAATCCCAGGAGATCATGGAGACCCTCACCCACCAAACCTGCGGGCACCCCCTTCACCCAATCCCAGGAGATCATGAAGACCCTCACCCACCAAACCTGCGGGCACCCCCCTTCACCCGATCCCAGGAGACCATGGAGACCCTCACCCACCAAACCTGCGGGCACCCCCTTCACGTGGTCTCTTCCTAGTACTAATTATAACTTAACTCCCGCACAGCATTCACTACTTACACTTGCTTCAGACATGCCATCTCCTGTAATCTTTAAGGAAAATTTTGATCTGGTTATTATCATAAAAAAGAGAAATCTGTGAAACCGAAATACGCAGTCTGGAGACTTATCTAAAGGCAGCTAACATTGGTGAACCCAGAATTCGTGACTTCCAGCTTCAGGCAACCCTCCCCCAGGGTGTCTGCCTCAGGGGGCCCCTCCAGAGGAAGAGGGGTCCCCGGCATCAAGTCCAAACCAGAGAGGTTCAGGGGGTGGGGGAGAAAGGACTGGGAATTTGGAATTAGCAGAGCAAACCATTACACGCGGGATGGACAGGCAACACGGTCCTACAGTGTAGCTCAGGGAACTGGGCTCAACTCCTGTGACAAACCATCCCAGAAAAGAATGTGAGAAAGAATATGTGCACATATATACACATGGGCTTCCCTTGTAGCTCAGTTGTTAAAGAATCTGCCTGCAGTGCAGGAGACCGGGGTTCAGTCCCTGGGTCGGGAAGATCCCCTGGAGGAGGAAATGGCAACCCACTCCAGTATTCTTGTCAGGAGACTCCCGTGGACAGAGGAGCCTGGCAGGTTAGAGCCCATGGGGGTGCAAGAGTCAGACCCGACTTATCGCCTAAACCACCACCATATATATACATATTTACAAATCACTTTACTGTGCAGCAGAAATTAACACAATATTGTAAATCAGCTACTGAAAAATCTGTGCTATGGCCAGTAACAGGTTGTAAATCTAAAACAATGATCCCCAAACTATCAATAAAAAATTCAATCTGAAAAGAAAACAAAAACCAGAGGAGTTTGACACATCAGAGCTTAAGGCCAAGACCAGTCCTGGGGAAGAGGCGGCTCGTGGTCTCAAGCAGCCACAGACGCTACGAGAGAGGGGGCGCTCCCCGTGGGCAAGTGGGTCTGGGGTGAGCCCACAGAGACAGGGAGGCGGCCCGTCGGGGGACAGTGGGGCCCGGGGCGGGCGGCCCAGGGCTGTTCAGACAGCCACCCTTCCCCACCAGGGGCTGCCTCGTCACAGACCTTCACCCTCCTGACTCCGGGGGCTCGCAGACAGAGGCAGGTGGAGGTCAGCCCCAGCCCTGCCCCAAAGAAGGGGAGACATTGGTGCAGGCCGGGCCCCCGGGGGTGACGTCCACTCTGGGCCCCGCTCCTAACCCAGCAGAGGGGCAGGTCACCGCTGTTTCCAACCTGCAGGCCGGCTCAGAGTGACCTCCAGGGCTCGTGTCCACCTGGGGCTCAGGAAACGGCAGCGATGGAGAGACTGAAGTGACAAGGGCTGAGCGGCCTGCCGCCCCGGCTCTCAGAGTCCCGTGGGCGGGAACCGCGGCTCCGTCAGCCCCCACCTGCGGCCTCCACGCAGCCTGAGGCAGGATGCGGCGCAGTGGCGAGGGTACCCTGAGCCCTGAGAAGCTGGTGACAGTGCGCGGGCCGGCAGCCACGTGGGCTGCTCATTTCCCGCGAGCGGCACTTACCTCTTTTGGAGAAGCTGCTTTTATTCTGCTCAGAGGGAGGAAAGGGAACGTTCCAGGACCCTGGAAGCAAGAGGCACCACGTTCCAACTCTCTGAAATAATTTAACATGTGATAATATAAGCATTTTGTTTTCAAAAACATTCCCTGGTGCGTATGCCTGCAATTCCCTGCCAACGTCCTCAAGGTTCCTGTTTATTCATTTCCCCCTCCGGGGTGTGACTGGAATATAAATTATAGTTTAGACGATCTGTGAATATGAAAGGTATTTTCTGTTCCTTGTCGCCTGGCACCGCTGAGACCCAGCCTTGGGGCTTTCACGGGGAGTCCGCGGGGGCCCCCAGGACCGCTTGCCTCCATCGCCGGGGCCGCAGGTCTGAGAAGCGCGGGGATCCTCCCGCTTCTGGCGCAGGCTCGGGGGCAGAGAGGCGCCTCCCCACCTCGGGGACAGCCGTCCGTGTCTCTTCCAAGTGTCCCTCCTCAGCCCTTGTCCTGCCAGGGCTGGGAAGCTTGGCCCCTCTGCGATGCTGCCCCCTCGGTTGCTGGTTTCTCCCCGGGGCGGGGCTGCGGGGTGTGGGGGATGGGGGGGGTCCGGGGTCCCAGGGTTTGTCTGCCAGGTCCTGCTGCGCTGCTGAGACCAGGCTCACCCTCTGCCCTGGTTAGCGGCCTCCAGGACCCTCAGGGACCCTGTCCCTGCTGGAATCCCGCAGGGTCCGCGCCCGGACCTCCAGGGGGGTGAGGCCTTCGGGGTCACACCTGGCATCCGCACTAGCCGCCCACCCCTCCATCACCAAGGGGCGGAGAGGCCCGGGTCTGGGGTCTCAGCAGGGCCTTGGCCAACGCTCCCAAGGAGGCGTCACAGCCCGTGGTGAGCGTGCGGCCGCCGGGCGGGGCGCTGCTCCGAGACCGGGGGGCACCGGGGTTTTCACGCTCTCGGCCCGCACCCGCCTCAGGCCCATGCAGTGGCCGCAGCGTCCGGAGCATCGGCCGATCTTCGCATCCCAGTCCTGACCCGGCTGCCCTGGGTGCGGGAAGGATGCGGACCTCACAAGGCTCTGCAGCGAGGAGCTGACACAGGGCCGCGGGCGCGCGCCGCTCGGCCTGCCTCCAAGTCACTGCAGGACCCTCGGGACGGGGTGAGGGCGGAGAGGACCCCTCGGGACGGGGTGAGGGCGGGGAGGACCCCTCGGGACGGGATCATGGTGGGGAGGACCCCTCGGGATGGGATCATGGTGGGGAGGACCCTCGGGACGGGGTGAGGGCCGGGAGGACCCCTCGGGACGGGGTGAGGGCCGGGAGGACCCCTCGGGACGGGGTGAGGGCCGGGAGGAACCCTCGGGACGGGATCATGGTGGGGAGGACCCTTCAGGACGGGTGAGGGCGGGCGAGGGTGACTGGGGGCAGCCCTCCCGCAGGACCACGGCTGCTGGGAGATGAGGGGACATGATATGGGGCACCCTGCAGGAATCGGGTCCCCACGGCCGCCTCCCCAGCTGACCGGGGTTGCTCTGGGGGAGCCAGTATTTTTAGCCTCATGTGTCTTAGACCTAATGGATTTTTAAAATTAGTCAAAATAATGGATGTTGCTGGATTCTGAGTCTATTATGTAAAATTCCATGGCTGATTATTTGGGCTACACTTGGCGTGATTTACAATTTACACTCATAAGGCTAAGCCTCTGTGATAATTAGGACTGAGGCGTCCTGCTGTGCCTTATTTTCGTCTTTTTGTTTTCTTTTTTTCAATCAGACCTCGGGGTCTGATAAACAGTGAATTTGGAGGCCCACATTCCTATCGAGAATGTTCACTTGCCTCTAAGGCCTGGAGCGTTCCTGCCCTCTCCGTGATTGATTTCTGATCGTCGCAGCGCTGTGAGGGGGAGCCAGGCTGCAATCTGTACCTCACACGGGCTGGTGTTTAGGTAGAATAGTGACTCCGTGTCCAGGGCTCAGGTGACTGGCCAGCTCAGCTCCCAGAGAGTTTGATGAAAAGCTGGGGGTGTTCGGAAAGCAGGCGGTAGGGACCATGGGAGTCAGCCCACGGATGAGAAAGGCCCCGCTGATGGGTGGGGTCCCTGAGGCTGAAGGAGGCCTGGGAGGGAGGCTGGCATGAGCACCACCCACCGAGCGTGGGTATCGGGGCGTGATGGGCACTGTTACGTCACCTCCTTATCAGGCACGTCTTCCCCACGTCCCCGCCAGGGTCCCCGTCTGACTGCTTCCCCTCCCTCTGGGGAGGGGTTGCGGCTTAACAGCTCAGCAAGAAGCCGCCCCTGGGCTTGGAGGACTCGCAGCACTTCAGGCATCAGGAAAGGCTCTGTTTTTGTTATGTGGAGGCTTAAATTTGATTTCAAGGGAGATTTTCAGTGATGTGATGTTTTAGCTTGGCTTGGAAGGATAAAAAAGGACATTTCAAAGGCCAAAAAAAAAATGGGGAAAAATTTTAAGGATGAGTGAAGGAAGGAAAAGGAAAGTGCATGTTTATAAACACAACTTCCTTCCGTGTCCCCAGCCAGGGGGTTCCATGCAAACAGGCAGCCAGCCCCCATCTCGCTCGACACCCACCACGATGCCTGCCGTGACGCCCAACCACTCCGCCCTGTCCTGTCCCTCAAGCCCCACACGCGTCCTCCTGGGGCCTCTGCCCCTGCTGGTCACTCCTCCTGGTTCCCAGCGTCCCCCCAGGTCCTCACCCAGCATCAAGAGGAGGTCACGGCAGAAACAAGGCCTTCGCCCTTAAGAGGTCACCTTCTCACCAGAATTTCTCCAGCTCCAGCCTGGATCTGAGGCTTCCAGAAGCAGCACATTGGCAGACCTGTGGATGTCGAAGTAAATATTAGAATGATAACCAAACAAACTTATTCCCGTTGCTTTAGGTAAGTGATTTGGTAATTTGAGACCTAAAACTAAGGCCTAATATTGTTACATGAGCCTCGGCACCTGGGAACCAGGAGGCATCCCATGACCTGAGTCCCCTCCCTGCTCTGCTCCTGGGTGAGACCCCGGATTAACCCCTCATCTCGGGATCAGCCGTGGGGCCTGCACATCTCTGGGTAGCAGCTCGGGCTCCCGCCGGTCCCGGGATCACTCAGACGAGCCCCCACGTCCTCCTGCAGCAAAGCCTCCCCTGAGCCTGCCCCCAGGGCACCCCACATGGCCCCGCACGGCTGGGAGCACCTGAGACCACACCCTGCAGCCCATCTCAGCTCCCTGGGGCTGGCTGTGTGCTCAGCACCCCCAAAATGCTGGGATGGGACCCCCTCCACGGGGTGGAGAGGAGACAGGACAGACCCTCCATGACCCATGAGAGGATGTGAGTGCTCAGTGCCCAGCCCAAACCCGCGAAGCCTCCCCACCCACCCAGGGGGAGGAGAGACCACACGCCTCCCCACCGCCTCCTTCTCAGTTCAGGGCTCAGCTCTCAGAGCGGGTCTTAGCGCCAAGCTCACAGGCTGGGGTGTGGCGCCCGGCCGACCTCTCTTCCCATGGTTTAGGTGAAAGTATGAAGGGCATTCCGCGCGTGTGACTGTCCCCGGAGCTGCAATCCCAGAGCAAGGGGCCATCGGTTGACTCATCAATGTTCCTGGCCTAACACAAGGCCTGGTGTTTTACAAGTCATGGTGAATCCTTGTTTCATAAATAAACATTTGCAGGATTGGGATGAATGAGGAAGAAGCCGGGCGGGTGACAGGGCTGGGCTGCAGGGGTCCTTCCCACCCCGCGGTGCGTGCGGTCAGGGGCGAGCTGGTCCTGCTCACTAGTCTCCTGACCCTCCTGCTCAGCAGAGGAGGAAGGCAGGCCCAGTGTACAGGACACAGACCTGCCCAGACAGCACCAGGAGCCGGAGAGGAGAGGACACACTGCCTGCCTGGGTCTGAGTTTTTCTCACCTCCGTTTAAAAAATCATCCAAAAACAATAAGAACCCTGGACACATTTTCAGTTGAGTGGGTCTGTGTAGGATGTACTGGATCATAGCCCTGACCTCACAGATGCTGTTTCTGCACTATAGGATAGAGAAATGTAAAACTGATTTTCTTTAATGTAGAAAGAAACCATTTTTTCCCCTCAGATGAGTTTCATTAAACATGAAAAAAAGACAAGCATGTGCATTCAGCATGGCCCTGATGGCTGCCCCAGGTAGCACCCCAGTGCCCATGGAACAGGAGCAGGGCATCTCTGGGGGAGACATGGGAGGATGCCTCAGTGGTGAGCCTGGGGGGCTCTCACCTACAAGCGGTGGACTGAGCGGGCTTCCTCGTGGGAACAGGAGAAGGCGGGTGAGGCAGCCCTGAGGCTGACCACTGCGGCCACTGCGGCCTGGCCCCGCGAGCCACATCGGAGGATGTGGTGACGCCTGCCCATCACCATGGCAACAGGAAGACCTGACCACAGTGGGTAAAGGATGGGGAAATTCAGGTGAGATTTGAAAACTTAAAAGGAACCAAATTGGATATCTAGAAGTGAAAAATCAAGTATTAGACATTACAAATTCCTTGGAAGGAATTAGAAGAAGATCGAGCAGAAGAAAGAATTTGTAAAAACTGAGACCTACCTATATTCACTACCCAAGCAGAAACAGAAAAAGTGAGAAAAGGGTGAAAGCTTCAATCCTCTGTGAAAATGAGTGCGAACAACTCAAACATGTAGGTAACTTTACGGTGCAGAAAAAATATTAGTGAAAATATTCAGTTCAGTTCAGTCACTCAGTTGTGTCCAGCTCTTCGTGACCCCTGGACTGCAGCACACCAGGCGTCCCTGTCCATCACTCCCTGTCCCTGGAGCTTGCTCAAACCCATGTCCATCAGTCGGTGATGTCACCTAAGCATCTCATCCTCTGTCGTCCCCTTCTCCTCCCCCCTTCAACCTTTCCCAACATCAGGGTCTTTTCAAATGAGCTCTTCACATCAGGTGGCCAAAGTATTGGAGTTTCAGCTTCAGCATCAGTCTTTCCAATGAATACTCAGGACTGATTTCCTTTAGGGTGGGCTAGTTGAATCTCCTTGCAGTCCAAGGGACTCTCAAGAGTCTTCTCCAACACCACAGTTCAAAAGCATCACTTCTTCTGTGCTCAGTTTTCTTTATAGTCCAACTCTCACATCCATACATGACTACTGGAAAAACCATAGCTTTGACCAGACAGACCTAAGTTGGCAAACTAATGTCTCTGCTTTTTAATATGCTGTCTAGGTTGGTCATAGCTTTTCTTCCAAGGAGCAAGTGACTTTTAATTTCATGGCTGCATTCACCATCTGCAGTGATTTTGAAGCCCCCCAGAAATAAAGTCTCTCACTGTTTCCATTGTTTCCCCATCTATTTGCCATGAAGTGATGGGACCAGATGCCATGATCTTAGCTTTATGAATGTTGAATTTTAAGCCAACTTTTTCACTTTCCTCTTTCACGTTCATCAAGAGGCTCTTTAGTTCTTCTTCACTTTCTGCCATAAGGGTGATGTCATCTGCATATCTGAGGTTATTGATATTTCTCCTGGCAATCTTGATTCCAGCTTGTGCTTCATCCAAACCAGCATTTCTCATGATGTACTCTGCATATAAGTTAAATGAGCAGGGTGACAATATCTAGCCTTGATGTACTCCTTTCCCAATTTGGAACCAGTCTGTTGTTCCATGTCCAATTATAACTGTTGCTTCCTGACCTGCATATAGACTTCTCAGGAGGCAGGTCAGGTGGTCTGGTATTCCCATCTCTTGAAGAATTTTCCAGTTTATTGTGATCCACACAGTCAAAGGTTTTGGCATAGTCAATAAAGCAGAAATAGATGTTTTTCTGGAATTTTCTTGCTTTTTTGATGATTCAGAGGATGTTGGCAATTTGATCTCTGCTTCTTCTGCCTCTAAATCAATTTTGAACATTTGGAATTTCAGTTTACGCACTGTTGAAGCCTGGCTTGGAGAATTTTGGGCATTACTTTGCCAGCTTGTGAGATGAGTGCAATTGTGTGGTAATTTGAACATTCTTTGGCATTGCCTTTCTTTGGGATTGGAATGAAAACTGACCTTTTCCAGTCCTGTGGCCACTGCTGAGTTTTCCAAATTTGCTGGCATATTGAGTGCAACACTTTCACAGCATCATCTTTTAGGATTTGAAATAACTCAACTGAAATTCCATCACCTCCACTAGCTTTGTTTGTAGTGATGCTTCCTAAGGCCCATTTGACTTCGCATTCCTGGATGTCTGGTTCTAGGTGAGTGATTACACCATCATGGTTATCCGAGTCATGAAGATCCTTTTTGTATAGTTCTTCTGTGTATTCTTGCCACCTCTTTTTAATATCTTCTGCTTCTGTTAGTTCCATACCATTTCTGTCCTTTATTGGGCTCATCTTTGCATGAAAATTTCCCTTGGGATCTCTAATTTTCTTGAAGAGATCTCTAGTCTTTCCCATTCTGTTGTTTTCCTCTATTTCTTTGCATTGATCGCTGAGGAAGACTTTCTTATCTCTCCTTGCTATTCTTTGGAACTCTGCATTCAAATGGATATATCTTTCCTTTCTCATTTGCCTAGGAATGGACAGAAAATACATCTGAAGCAGAATTGACAGAAAATAACCCAAATTATCTGAAATAGCAATCTGCAGATCCAGAAGGCACAGCAAACCCTGAACAGGAGAATCATAAGGAAAGCCACCTGAGGCCCCTGGAGCAAGTTGCTAAAACCCGAAGATAAAAAAGCAGCCAGATGCAGAAAGATTTATTCCATGTCGGGAGCAATGATAAAACCCACAGAGGATACTTTGTCACATAAATAATGATTGGCGGCAGAAGAAAATGTCACTGAATAAAAAGTCTGTCAAATTAGGAATGCATCTAGCAAAGCCATCTTTCAAGCATTAAGGATAAATAAAGACATTCTAAGATGAATTAAAGCTGAATAAGTGTGTTCCCAGCTGATCTGCACCCTGAGAAGTGATGAAGGAAGTTCTTTGGGCTGAAGGGAGATATTATCAGAAAGAAATGTGGTGTCCAGAAGTAATAACGAACACTGGAAAGAGTACCTATGAAGATGAACAGAAGCGGTGTTTCCCTTTCCTCTGCTACATTCTTCAAAAGCTGACTATTTAAAACAACAACAAAACACAAAATATGGTGAGATTGCCACACGAAATTTAAGTGGAAGGGAATAGCAGACAAGAGAGCCTGGGTTTAATGTCATGAAGCTCTTTATATGACAGAGATGGATGAGACAGTGTCAGAGTAAACCATAGAAAGATAAAGATAAAAATGGTGATTTTGAGGGAAACCACTGAAAGATAAATAATGGAGACAAAGTCAATAGAGGAACAGATTGGACAATGAAAGTTCACCCGTTCAAGCCAAAATATAACAGCAAAAGAAGAAAATGGGAACCAAAAAGGACCAGTTGAGAAAGACTCGTAAGATAGTAAACTGAAACCCAGCCCACGGGGCTCCTGGAAAGAGCTCAACGCCCAGGCTGTGAGCCAGCTGGGCCCCAAGCCAGGCCGCGTGCATCGCAGGTGGCGGGTCACCTCTCACCGTCTGGGGCTCGGCGTGTCTCCAGCTCCTCCGGGAGCGGTCACAGTGCCGTGAGAGCTCCGTGTCTCTCCCGTGGCCCTGCTGCTTCCCTAAGGCACACTTCTGGGCCCACCTCCGTATCCGCACGTTCAGACATGTGACGATGAACGCTTCCTCCACCTTGTGGATAAGCGGGCAGCTCCCAGTTGGTTCACGTCTGTGGCTCAACCCTAGAAACGGTCTTTGAGGAAATTGATAATGTATTTTCAAGCTTGAAATATATTGTTGACTTTTCCCGTCTTACAGTTTATGTGTTGAAGACACCGAGACGTTGGTCTTCCAGAAGTCCCACCAGCTGGTGTGACGACTGCATCCCTGATGTTAACTTTTTAAGTGTTTTCATCGGTTCCCAGTACTTTCTATAAACTGATACTTAGATCAAGATGCTCCACCAACTTCACGGTGTTGGTCCACGTTTTTGGTGAGACTGTTCACCTGGGGACACTGTGCTCCATGACCAAGAATCACCCAGTGTCTGGGCACCTCTTTCTCCCTCTCTCCCTCGGTAACGGGCGTGAACGCTCACCACCCAGGCTCATGGACGTATTAAGGGTAGCAAAGTCATGATATTTTCACATTACCATTCTTTTCTTATTAGCTGAAATATTTCTACCCAGAGAAACCTCCCTTTATCAACTATTTGGTTACTCTGAGGTGCGGTTTTTATATGAAAGGCAGGATATATGCTTTATTCTTCCTCTTTCTTTCCGTTTTCAAAATTATGAGTTGTATGTCTAGTATTTCCCAAAAGTGATCACAGATTCCTTTGATTTTACTTGTTGAGAATCATCAGTAATTCATGGAGTTTTATATAATAATAGGTGCTTCCATCCCTAACAGTTATCATTTCTGATGCTAAAACTGTCCTGTTCTTTCCCAGGAGAAGCCTGGTATGTTGTATCCTGGGCGTTTTCATTATACAGAAAGGTGCACGTCCCCAGGCTCGGAGAACATTTGCAAACTACAGTGGCGCTTGGACCAGCCGGAGAGAGCGGCTCTGGCATCCCAGAATCCCCTCCCCGATCCCTGGAATTCCAACTGGCTGAATAATTAATAAGAATTAGTAAACAGCAAAATGAGGTGCTTTCCTTTCACCACGCTTCACTTCACAGCTCAGCTCTTTGGACACATGAATAACAGCAGCAGTGACGTGAATAACAAACCCATTAGCAACTGGAGGGAAAGCGGTCCTGGACAGGTCCTGGTGGGAATTTCTAACTTCAAGCAAAGTGATCATGAAAAGTCTACACTTTTAGAATAGCATATTGTTGTTCTCCTAATAAAAATTATATTGAATCCTTATCTCATAACTCAACCATAATGAACTGTTTTAGGTTAAAGATTTAAATGTGAAAACTACAATCACGTAAGTGCCAGAAGAAAAACTTAGAGACATGTTTTATGACATCAGTCATGCTCCTACGCGTGACCGAGAGTAGGGTAAGATTTAGAATTCACAGTCTGAGCAACTTAGATGCTGCATGTCTGCAAGGAAGTGAACAATCCAGAAGATACACAATTCAATAATAAACCACTGTGTAGCGCAGAGAGCCCTGCTCAGTACCGTGTGACAGCCCAACGGGGCGAGAACAGACACACACACGCGTGACTTAGTGCACTACACACCAGCTGTTTACAGGATGCTGCTAAGCAACCGTACTCCAATATAAAATAAAACGTTAAAAATAACGATAATAATAGTAAAAGCTGGAAAATGGCCCAAATTACAGAGAATCATTTCACTTACTAATAAGTGAATGGAGATGCCCTGAGGGTGTTTAACTTTGTTGTAAAACAAGGCTAAAATCATAATCACTTTTTCTTCTTAGTTTGTGAGCTATTGATTAGGTAGAATTTGGGAAAATATGTCCGATACAGTCTTGGTGGAACCATGAGCAGGGTGAGCTTTTATGAAAGGCGGCTGAGAAGCACACACACTGAATGTAAAGTGCTCACGGTCCTTTGGCCTGAGGAGTCAGGAACACTTGCCTGGCATAGAAGCGGGTCGGGCCGGCCAAGGGTGGGCAGGCAGCCGTGTCCCCAGCGCCTGCAGAGCCGGTCCGGCCCAGGAGGAACCCCGGGCAGGCCCCTCTGGTGGGGGGCCCAGGCCCCTCTGTCCTGGGACGGGTGGGGTGTGAGTCCGACACGTCACACAGAAGGTCTGGTCGGTCCTGTCTGCAAAGTCAGGCCTGGCTTCAACGAAGCACCCGGCTGTCCCTCCCTCGGGGCCTCCGCGGACGCACCAGCTGCCGGCCCGGCCGGCGGGGAGCTGCCCGGCACCAGCCCTGCCGCCTCCGCTGCTGCAGGGTGGAGCAGGCTGTCCCTCCTCTCCTGCCCTGACACTGGGCGGGGCCTCTCTGAGCCTTTGTCAGAGGACCTGCAGAGCCACGAGGAATCCCCGGTGATGACACCCCATCTAGAAAGGAGTCCTCCGTGGTCACTTGGTGCTTCTGGGGGGAAATCTGCTCCTAACTATGGCGTCTGCCTCTTCTCTGTTAACGCAGAAAGGACGTGTTGCTTGCCTTTCATCTTCTTCTATTAGAAGCTGGTGTCAGACTATGCAGGAAATAAAGTAACTGAACCTGGAACTTTTTATAACAGAGTCTGTGAAACACAGAATTCCCCCAAGTAAGACCCTTCAGGCTGTTGCCGGGCCTGGGCCCCGCTCCTGACTCCCAGGCCTGGGAGCGGCGAGGTTTCTTTTGATAGAAATCCTGCCGAGCAGTCAGCCGTCGGGGGAGCTCACTCTTTCTGTCTAAAGGGCTGACTTCTCTGAGCAATAGGCTAAGAGCAAACTTTCGATCCCGTGAGCCCGTGAGGACACAGTCCCCCGCGGAGATTCAGCAGCTCCACCCTCACCCTGGAGCCGGGGGCGGGCCCTCCCTTCCTGCCCACGCTCCTCCCCGCCCTCCTGGGGTCGTGGGGCCCGGGTGAGGGTCCTGTGCGGGAAGCTGAGGCCCTTACCCCCCGGGCCTGGGGCCGATTCCTGGGTCCTACTCGCCCCTCCCCGCCTCCTCTGCCCCCGACTCGAGGTCTCCACCTGCTGCGGAAGGAGCCGGGAGGAGCCGGATCGGCCTCCCCTGCACTCGCTTGTTCTCATGAAAATCAAACCTTGAGCCGAGCAACCAACCAGCGAATAACCGACAGGAATAACCTGCATCCCACAGGCCTTGCGAAAACGCTCTAGCACTCAAAAACTCTTGGGTATTTCCTCTTTCAAAGTTCAAATCCTTGTATTCGTAAAAGAATAATTATTCTAGAAAGTGGACTGTCTTGAAAGAAAGCCGTTCAGACAGCTAATTCCATTAAATATATCTGTGTTATTTGAAAAGTCAGAAGTGTTATTTGTCAAGGTATTTAAAATAGAAGAGCCAGTAAAGCTGAGTTTTTCTGAACATGCTGCCTCCTATAAATACCCCCCCTCCCGGAGGGAGGGCTCCAGGCGAATCCAAACTCCCTCTGGGATCCTAATGCGTCTTCAGCATCCATCCCGCCTGGGAAGCTGGTACTGTGCGCTGTGGATGTGAGAAATAGATTTTTTACCCGTCAGAATCGATATTGTGATGTTTAAATCTTTGTTTAGAATGTGGGAAATGTGTACTTCACAACATTATATAATGCACCATCAACAAAGGCCACATAGAAGTAAATTACATCAAAGAAACAGTTTGTTGGGAATAGAGAAAAAGATTAAGAAGTGAGAAGTTTGCTGCTTGAATTGCTTGATTTGAGTAGGGGCATGGCACCGTCATTTTTCTAAGTTTTAGAAATGTACACCGTTAAAAATTTTATAACAGAAGTAATAGTGCTATAACTCCAGGCTTTGCTATTTGCTCAAAGACCATGGGTTCTTCTGTTCTCAAGTTTTCCCACAAGGAACATCCCTCAGGCTGAGAGGGCCAAAAAGACACAGCTGGATAAACGTTATTTGGCTGGAAAACACGTGTCAGTCCCTTCCCTCAAACATCTTTCTGGAAGTGGGGTATATACAAGATAAATCAGTTTAGTTCAGTTCAGTTCAGTCACTCAGTCATGTCTGACTCTTTGCGACCCCATGGACTGCAGCACACCAGGCCTCCCTGTCCATCACCAACTCCCAGACCTTGCTCAAACTCATGTCCATCACATCGGTGATGCCATCCAACCATCTCATCCTCTGTTGTCCTCTTCTCCTCTCACCTTCAATCTTTCCCAGCATCAGGGTCTTTTCAAATGAGTCAGCTCTTCATATCAGGTGGTCAAAGTATTGGAGTTTCAACTTCAGCATCAGTCCTTCTAATGAATATTCAGGACTGATTTCCTTTAGGGTGGACTGGTTGGATCTCCTTGCCAAGATAAATAAATATATACATACATATATATGAAATAGTATATGAGACATAGGGAAGGAGGGATATATATATATACGATATAGGGTGTATATATAGGCTACAGATGTACATCGGATATAGTGTTTATATATAATATATATGTATATGCATAGGCTATCCATATAGGATATAGGATGTCTATATAGGATATAGGATACAGGACATGGGGAAGAGAGAGCATACGGGTTCTGGAAGCCTGTGGCGTGGTGAGGAACGGTTCCCTCCAAGGAGACAGGAGCCCCACAACAGACAAGGGGACTCCAGCCTAGATGCCGGTGCTGACTGCTCCCACGTCGGTGGGGTTCTCGGCAGCTACTTAAGCTGTGTCTTTACAGGTTTCCCTGGAAATAAATGCAATTAAATCCATGCTATAGGACTGACCGACTCAATGGATGTGAGTTTGAGTAAACTCTGGGAGTTGGGGATGGACAGAGGCCTGGTGTGCTGCAGTCCATGAGGTCGCAAAGAGTCGGATGTGACTGAGTGACTGACCTGACCGACTGACTGACTGACAGGACTGCAGTGACAACGAAAATGACGAATAGCCCAGAACACTGTGCATGAGCTTACTGCTGTATCCTGTACCTGCAGGCAGGGGTGCACAGGAGACCAAGCCGGAGGAGTCAGGACACAGACACCTGCATCAGAGACGTGAGCTCTGCCTAGGAAGTCTGGGACCGACCCTGTAACCAGGCCAAGTGATGAAAGAAACACACAGATGACCCAAACCCTTAGAAAATACGGGCCTGTCCACTGAAAACTTACTTTAAATTCCCACTGCATTCTTTTTTCAGTTTCTTTGTACAGAAATGATTAGGCAATAAGAGTCAGACATTAGTGTAGACTAAGCCATCAATTTGGAGAAAGAGATGGCAACCCACTCCAGTATTCTTGCCTGGAGAATTCCAGGGACAGAGGAGTCTGCTGGGCAGAAATCCATGGGTCACGGAGTGGGACACGCGCACGTGCGCACACACACGCACACACACACGTCACCACTTAATCACGTAGGAGGCGAGCTCCGCTGGTGCAGGGGCGCCGCAGACGCGGAGGCGCCGTCTGGCAGCTTTCCCGCTCGGCGTCTCACCAGCATTTCTGACCCAGCTTATGCATGCTTCGCGCGACGCGCCGATAAACGGTGAGAATACTCGGCAGCCGGCTGTGCACCTGGGCTGCACAACATCCACCACCTCACGTCCTGATTCCGTCGTCCAGACAGAAAGAAGCGCTTTTGCACAAGTTTTTTTCCACCAATTGTAGTTAGTGCCCCCTACTGTCTCTGGCATTTTGAATGAAGACGTGACAAATCAGTTCACATCTGACCAAAATGATTTTAAGTGCATTAATTTTTCTAATTAAAAAACATATCATTGTTGTGTTTAACTTGACTGTGTCAAAATATTTCGAATATTTTCACTTAAAATGTGTACCTGTGGGCTAGTGTTGAACAGGAGAAAAACGTAATCAGTAAAATAGATATAATATATTTCAAAACTAAAAGTGAGAGAACCAGTGTTTGGATCTGGAAGTGTTTCATGAATTGGGTCCAGCCTTCCCAGGATTACAGATTGCAGTGTTGGGTGAATGCATTCAGATTCCTCTGTGGGTTGTACCTGTACCGTTGGTGAGAAAATAGAACTAAGATGTGGATTTGGGGGGTGGTGGTGCGGATGCAGACGCAGGGCAGGGGCCTACGAGAAGCAGCTTTGATGTACTTCTGCTCATTTCAGAGGGCCCTGGCGTAGCTTGTGTGTTTTTCATTGTAACGTTCTGTCCAGTACAGGGTCTGTCTGGAGCTGTCCATGAGGAACTAAGATGCCAGGCCTGTATTAACAGCCACCGCAGTGCGTGAGCCACGCGGGAACTGCAGGGTCCTCAGCGCAGGGTCAGCCTCTTCCTGCAAAGTCATCACAGACGGGAACCTGCCGGGCATCAGGGCAAAGTCCTCTCCGCCACTGAGGGGAGACCTGGGAAACGTTTGTGCACAATACACTTGCAATGAGCAATTGTGTTGGAACCCAATACTTCCTGGGACGCTAAACTGATCATTTATGTCGCTTTTCTGGTACTTGCAATAAAAAATATAAAAATTGGTCTTATCTAGGAGATCTGTTTGAATTGAATTTAAACTACGTGTGTTAAATATATGTATTTTAGCGTTACAGGACTGGACTTGATTCAAGATGTATCTTCTCTCTGAAATGTTTAGTTGAATTTTTGTTTCTTCATCCCATCTGACAGATTTAGCCTTTGAATTGGGATACTTTAAACTATTCAAGTTTGCGAAGTGAAGAAGTGTGTCTCATTCTATCCTCTCTTTGATTTTGTGTTCTGTGCTTCTTTTTCTTGTATCTGCTTCTATTCCTAAGTAGACTGTATTCAGTTTGTATTTATCCTCCTCGTGATTCAAATCCTGCTTATTTTTTCTTAAATTACATTTCTTTTATGACTGTTGACACAAATTGTACTTAAACGGCTTACATGGTATTTCCCTTGTTATCAAAGCAAAGAAAAAGGTGGGATCATATATTTCTTTTGTGTAAAAACGAAGCATTTCATACCACTTTTCTTCCTCTCCCATGATCCATCTCCCAGCTTTTGCTGATAAAATCTGAGGTTTGAATGCTGGTATTTGTTATGAAATAATTTTAGATGACACGTCTTCTATACCATGAAATATTTGTGACATTCTCTGTCAGCCTTAGAATTATACTTAGTCTAATATATTAGATTTAATTTAATTTGTATCTTATAGCTCCCTGCCTTTCATTTTTATAACGTGAATATTCTATTAATGTGTTATGAAATCTTCAACTCCTGTGTTACAGAGTGTACGTTAAGCCATTTTTCTTAGAACTATCATGTCGACGTAGCATAATTTTGAAAACTTTCTGAGGCCGAGAGTCTCTCTATTGTATTTAGACAGGAATGATGCCCAAACTTGTGAGCAAGTCTCCCAAGCCTCCTATTCAGCGTCGCTTGAGGCTATCGGTAGGGCTGCAGGGCTGGGCTCCACTGCAAGGAGTCGACAGGCTTGAGGAGCTGGGTGTGGAAGGGAGTGTTTGGAAAACACCGCAGGCGGTTTTCCGGAGATGGTCTCCTCCTCGGGAGATGGGGCTCCAGCCGGTGGTCCAAACGTCAGGGAGATTCTGACCCAGAGCCTTCAAAGACCATCCAGACGCTGTCTGTAGGGGAACCCCGCATCCTCTGTGCAGAGAAGCCTGACTCCTGAGGCTGCCTTTCACTGATCAGAATCAGAGACGCCGCTGTCACTGGCCGAGCCTGAGGAGGAAGGGGGATTCCTTCTGCGTGAGGTGTTTTAGGATGGAAAGCAGGTCCTCTCCCTGCGAGCTCCGCAGTGTCCTGACCGCAGAAGCCACTCGTTGAATCGCGAAGATTGGGATTCAGGTTGGGATTCACGTTCTCATTGTGGAGTGAAGGACAGACAGACCAGCTGCCCTGAAAGAGCAGGAAGAAGCAGGCAAACAGTGGGGTCTGAGAGACAGCCAGTCACCCTGGGGAGGAAGGGCGTAGGAGCCTCTGGCGTTTCTCCATCCGATTGTGCTAAGATCTCTCATTAACCAATCACTCTCCGCCTCTAACAACTCCCCCTAACATGCTGTGAAGCGAGGACCTATCCCCTGGCATTGGTGTCAGCACAGAATCCACTGGTGACCTTGCTGACCCTGAGTATCTGAAAGGCATGTCCATAGCAGGGCATCTCTCCTAAGAAACTAGAAGTACTGGCCACCAGCTTACTCATTCTATTTCAATTCAAATATACTTTTACTTACATAGCCACTCGCTGAAACATAATGGCTCTCAGGATGTATTCAGAAATAGTTGTTCGGTGAATGAACAAAACAGCTTTTTTTTTTTTTTTTTTACTAAGCAGGCTGTTTTCTTGCAAAATATCTTTCTTCTATTTTGCAGTATACTGCCGTCCAGACTGCCTTCTCTGCCCCAGTTAATGTCATGATGGTGTGTAATGGTGTGTGATGCTAACCTCTGTACATTTCCTTTTAATTCATCATGGATTTGGGGAGACATCCTGGGCATCTATCTTCTCCTTCTGCCCCTCAGGCTCCCACTTCAAAGAGTGATCAAAATCTCCTGCAGATCTCACTTTGTTGTTGTTCAGTCACTAAGTCATGTCTGACTCTTTGTGACCCCATGGACTGAAGCATGCCAGGCTTCCCTGTCCTTCACTCTCTCCTGGAGTTTGCTCTAACTCATGTCCATTGAGTCAGTGATGCCATCCAACCGTCTCATCCTCTGTCATCGCCTTCTCTTCCTGCCTTCAGTCTTTCCCAGGATCAGGGTCTTTTCCAGCAAGTCAGCTCTTCCCATCAGGGGGCCAAAGTATTGGAGCTTCAGCTTTAGCAACAGTCCTTCCAATGAATATTCAGGGTGGATTTCTTTTATGATTGACTAGTTTGATCTTGCAGTCCAAGGGACTCTCAAGGGTCTTCTCCAACACCACAGCTCAAAAGCCATCAGTGCTTCAGTGCTCAGCCTTCTTTATGGTCCACCTGTTGCATCTAAATATGACTACTAGAGAATCCAGAGCTTTGACTGCACAGAGCTCTGCCTGGCAGAGTGACGTCTTTGCTCTTTAATACGCTGTCTGAATGTGCCACTGCTTTCCTTCCAAGGAGCACATGTGTTATAACTTCACTACCCAATCTTTTTCTTCTTATAAATACGATACACAACACAGTGAATTTTAGGCCATACTATTTCTGAAGCTTTAATTCTCTTTTTCAAAATATTTGCTACCACATAGGGTCACAAAGTAAGCAGGTCTGATGAGACCTCAGGGCCACGGGCTGGAGGCTGAGATGCTGCCTGGTCCAAGGCCTGTCTGAGTCCAGCCGGTGGCCCCTGGGCATTCCGGTGAAGCCTGGGGGGCCACCGTCTCCCCTCTTTCTCTGAATTTCCCTCCTGTCTTCTCAGCTCTTATCTCTTCTCCTTTTCTTTGCCCACTCAGGTGCTCTGCTGTGGGTCGGGGGTGGGCTCCAGGGGTCACTCAGATTGGCCCCCTGGTCCACACCCAGCCCTCCCCCTCCACAGCCTGAGCTCAGCCACCTCCTGCCAGAACTTTCCACAGCAGCTCTCCTCCCAGGCGTTCTTCAGTTTTCATGCAAAACCCACCCTTGTTTTTAGTCCAACTCCACAACTGCCCTAGAAATATAAATTAATACTGACCTACCATTAAATTAGGTATTTAAATAGCAGACCCATGATTTCCATGGACAATTTTGATTTTCCTATAAGGCTATTAAATCGTCCATCAAATTAATGAGTTGGAAGACAGGCACTGTGTAACTAGTAGCTAGAGGCGGGTCAGTAAGGCGGGTGAGGAGATTGGACGGCAGGCGTTTCCGATCCCGGCGCCCGCTTGCAGGGTCAGGCCCGGGCGGCCCCGCGGTGTCCGGGTCTCGAGAGTGACCGTCTCGCTAGCAGAGCGGGGCCGACCGGCGCGGGAGGGCGTCAGCGGGCTTGTCCAGGAGGCGGGGCGGCCGGGTCTCCGAGCAGAGACGCCCGCGGGCCGCAGCTTCTTGTGCGAAGGGTCTGCGGCGCGCAGCACGCAGCCTGGACTCGGCGCGCTCGGGGGACCCCGCGGCGGCCCTTCGCGGGAGCGGACTCCGCACAGCCCGCGGAGCCCCGGACCCTGGACTCGAAGTCGAGGGGCCAGAGGGCGGGGGACGGGAGGGAGCCGGAGGGGCGGCAGGCGGAGCGGAACCCGGAGCCCAGGTCAGCCGCCCACGGCCGCACCCCCGACCTCGCTCCGGGGATGAACCAGCGGAAGGTCTGTCCTGTCTCCTCTCCCCCCGGGGGTGGGGGTCCCATCCCGGCGTTTCGGGGACAGCTACCACACAGCCAGCCCCAGGCGCTGAGATGGGCGGCAGGGCGTGCTCTCGGGCGCTCCGAGCCCCGGGAGTGACCCGCAGCCGCGCGGGCCATGTGGGTGCCCTGGGCAGGCCGAGGGGAGGCTTTGCTGCCGGGCGCTGCAGGAGGAGGTGGGGGCTTGTCTGAGTGATCCCCGGACAGGCGAGGAGCCTGAGCTGCTGCCCAGCGATGCAGGCCCCACCCTGATCCCAGGACGAGGGGTTAATCTGGGCCTCACCCAGGAGCAGAGCTAGGCGAGGGGAGCTGAGGTCACGGGATGCCTCCTGGTTTCCCAGGTGACTAGGCTTACATCCCAGGGCTGCATGCTCAGCCTTCAGTCGTCGCCAGCTCTGTGTGAGCCCGTGGACTGCAGCTCAGCAGGCTCCTCTGTCCACGGGATTCTGCAGGCGAGAAGGCTGGAGTGGTTTGCCGTGCCTCCCTGCGGGGATCTTCCTGATGGTGTGGATGGAGCCAACACCTCTTGTCTCCTGCGTTGGCAGGTGGCTGCTTCACCACTAGCACCACCTAGGAAGCCCCAGTCACAGGGTCTGGTGCAGTGAAGCCTGGCGGACAGGCCCCCAGGAAGAGGGAAGAACTAGCCCAAGGTGAGATGAGAAGAGCAGAGCAGGGAGGGCATCTCCTCCAGAGGAAGGTGTGACGGGAGCTGGCGGCGGGGACTGAGGTGACAGCGGAAGGGCGCCCAGCGCCTCACTGTGAGCAGGGACCCATAAACTCTCTCCACCCCCAGAGGACGGAGTCAGGAGGGAACCCACAGCTTCACCGAACAGGAGCCACGGCCGTCAGAGCGGCCTCCGTGGTTTGTTCTGTTTTGGGAGACGTAGAGAATCCAAATGCTGTTTATCTGAGGAAATATATTCTAAGATCTGGATAATTGCTTTAGAAACGATCTTTAGAACACAAGATAATTAAATAACTAACTGCCCATGGATATGTAGAGTATATAAGACAATGCCAAAATGTGTTTTAAAGAAGGATTCCAAATAATCTATGTAGATATCCTGCCCTCAAGAGAGCGAGCAAAGACCCGCTTTAACTGCGGGCCGTGCTCAGAAGCATAACACACACACGGTGTGGAGGGGTGCTGGTGCTGTAACTACAGTGAAGAGACCCCCACAGACCCCGAGCCAGGCGGCCAAGGCCAGCATCCACAGCCACGAGGCAGGCTGACCAGAGAGACCCTGGGTGTGCTGTGAGGAAGACAGTGCTTTTCTTCTGGGGTTTTCCTCCCAATAGCCCATCACCAAGTCTCATCATGAGAAAATATCAGAGTCTACCTGAGAATAATGTATAAAATTCCTGGGAATTACTTCAAAACCATCAAGGTTACTAAAACAAGGAAAGACTGTTTTGGGCAAAGATGCCCAAGAGGATCCCAAGGAGATGTGACAAGCAGTCCACGGGGTCCTGGATGGGGTCCTGGGGCTGAAAAAGGACTCAGGTAAATCGGGAAATTTGAGAAACTATGGGCTTTAGTTCATCATAATTACCAATGCTGTTCATCCATAGTGACGCGCACTACACCACTGTAAGATGCTAATAATAGGAAAAACAGGGTTGAGGTGTATAAAAACTCACCCAACTATCTTTGCAACATTTCTGTATATCTGAAACTATCCTAAAAGTTTTGAAAGTTTATTTTCAAAAGCACTTTATGATCTAGAGGGAGGGGACCTATGTACACCTATGGCTGATTCATGTTGATGTTTGACAGAAAACAACAAAATTCTATAATGCAATTATCTTTCAATTAAAAAATAAATAACTTTTTTTTAAAGTTCACAGAAAGGTACCTTGTTGTGCAGTAGGTAGCAAGTCAGTCTCATAAAGTTCACAGAATTCAAATACTCAAGTAACCTTGAGAAATGTTTAACTTTGTGAGTAAAAAAATGCACATTAAAACAGAGAAGCATTAAAAAATTAAAATAAAGACTTTGCAGATATACTCTATTATCCATGATAAATTGATATGGAGTTTGTAATACTTTATTTTTGCTTTTGCTATAAAATCACAGATGAATTAGTATAAGCTTTCTTAAAGTTTATCTTTTTAATATACTTGTTAAATTTCATTTTCCTATTACTTTTCCTGTCTCTAGAAGCTGACAAGGGAAAAAGATGAATTAAAACTTTTGTAGATCTGCAGTTTTTCATAAATCACCAAGCAATAAAAGCATCAGCAAAATATTAAAGACAGTAATTTAATCTAACGTTATTACTAATGCATGAGAAACACATTTAAGCAATTTAAATTAATCGGACAAGTATTACAGCAATAAAACTGTTCCTTTTTTTCTAAGTCAAATATATACATTTTATTTAAAAAAAACTACAGCTTTTAGAACCCATGACAGACAGCTGTTAAAATCACTATGGAATTGCACCCAGGTGAGCTATCATTTCTATCCCACCAGGAACAACTCCCTCCGTCCCTTCTCAGCCTGGCCATGGACTTGTCTAATGGCCCAGGCTCTGGTTTTCTACAATATTTTTGCTCTTATAGCTTATTGATGGGTTAAAGTTTATTATATTTCTTGAATTAAAGTCATTTCTCTCTCCTGTGTAAGCTAATCCATCAACAAAGACAGGAAATTTTTCCAGAAGGTAGAAATTTCCAAGTGGAATACACGTGTGTTTATCCTTACAAATACTACTGCTCACGGTACTTCTTCATTTCCGGACGTGCCTTCAGCTCCTCCGTGTTTAGAAGGAGCACCATGTGAGTCAACAGTCTGACGGAGACAAGCAAGAACAGACCTCCCTTTGCAGCTGACATCCAGGGAGCAGACTGCCTCCCGGCTCCCCGTCCAGCCCCACCCCATCCCCCGTTGCAGGACTGGTCCTTCCAGCTGAACAGAGACCCCCCATGGCCTCATTTCAGCTTAGTCACCTCCTTGAAGGCCCATCTCCAGATGCAGTCACATCCTGGAGTCAGGAGGTCAATATACACATTTGGTTGTTATTATTGTTGTTTAGTTGCCAAGTTGTGTCTTTCTCTTTGTGATCCCAAGGAGTGCAGATTGCTAGACTCCTCTATCCACTGGATTCCCCAGGCAAGAATACTGGAGTGAGTTGTCATTTCCTTCTCCAGGGGATCTTCCTGGCCCAGGGATCCAGCCCGCCTCTCTTGCGGCTGCTGCAGAGCAGGCAGATTCTTTACTGCTGAGCCCCTGGGGAAGCCCTGTGCACACTTGGAAGACACAATTCAATCCGTGATGCTCTGGTTCCCAAATTAAGGCCAAGAACCCATTTTTTAAAACAATCCCTGCATATTTGTGTTTATTGCTTCAAGCAGACAGATGTTGCTGCTAAGAAACAGTTCCCACTAAATATTTAAAACTAAAACCAAAATGTTATATGCTTCTGAATACAGCTATTTTACAAGCAAAGTATAATTTCTGGTTCCTTCTAGAGATCAGATCTGTTTGCATGATGGGTTCATTCCTCCGCTGAATGGGGCTTGTTTAGAACAAAATGTCAGATGGGGTTGAAGAGAGAAAAGCAGCAGGATGGCAGGTATTCTGCACCTAAATCAGATAAAAAACAGAAATACTGCACACATTCAGCTAAAAGTAATCTTTTATTTTACTTTTTGACATATACACATGAATTTATATTAAATGAAAGTTTAGCATAAAGACAAGTAGACTCAGAAGAGTATCACTTCTCAAAATGCTGATACTCTTACACTCCCTTCTAACAAAATGCATGTCTCCCTTTCAGAAATAAACAAGCATCTATGCAAGTTTCAGGCTCGTCTTCGAGGTCTGCCGGCCAGGTGGGAAGGTGTCTTGGTTGTTCAGAGACCACCCTGCCCACAGAGAATGTGTGGATCCTAAGGTGCCCGCAGCCTGTTGCCACTTCAGTATTTTCCCATGAATCAGATATGAGTCTTTGAGAAGATATCTTTCTCATTCCACTTTAAGTTGAATTCTGATACATTTGGGAGGGAAAAAAAAATCTCAGTTTCATCAAAGTTTCAAAGTCCAGTGGTCAGAGCAAATGCTCAGGCAAGGTTACTTCTGTAGCCCACACACCCGTCTCTGCTGGGTGGTGTCTCTGAGCCCTCAGCTTCAACCCAAGCAGAGGCAGTTTGCACCCCTTTACCTCACCCCTCTCTGCATACCCTTATGCACACCCCTTCTCTGCACACCTCCCTCTCTGCACACCCCCCTCTCTGCACACCCCCCTCTCTGCACACCCTTATGCACACCCCCTCTCTGCACACCTCCCTCTCTGCACACCCCCCTCTCTGCACACCCCCCTCTCTGCACACCCTTATGCACACCCCCTCTCTGCACACCTCCCTCTCTGCACACCCCCCTCTCTGCACACCCTTATGCACACCCCCTCTCTGCACACCTCCCTCTCTGCACACCCCCCTCTCTGCACACCCCCCTCTCTGCACACCCACCTCTCTGCACACCCCCCTCTCTGCACACCTCCCTCTCTGCACACCCCCCTCTCTGCACACCCTTATGCACACCCCCTCTCTGCACACCTCCCTCTCTGCACACCCCCCTCTCTGCACACCCCCCTCTCTGCACACCCACCTCTCTGCACACCCCCTCTCTGCACACCTCCCTCTCTGCACACCCCCCTCTCTGCACACCCCCCTCTCTGCACACCCACCTCTCTGCACACCCCTCTCTCTGCACACCCCCCTCTCTGCACACCCCCCTCTCTGCACACCCCCCTCTCTGCACATCCCCTCTCTGCACACCCCTCTCTCTGCACACCCCCCTCTCTGCACACCCCCCTCTCTGCACACCCCTCTCTCTGCACACCCCCCTCTCTGCACACCCCCCTCTCTGCACATCCCCTCTCTGCACACCCCTCTCTCTGCACACCCCCCTCTCTGCACACCCCTCTCTCTGCACACCCCCCTCTCTGCACACCCCCCTCTCTGCACATCCCCTCTCTGCACACCCCTCTCTCTGCACACACCCCTCTCTGCACACCCCCTCTCTGCACACCCCTCTCTGCACACCCCCCTCTCTGCACACCCACAGACAGGTCCTACGACCACTCCACCCTATCAGCCCAGCTCAGCCCTTCACCACGTCCCACGTCCTGTCCTGCAGCCTCCAAGTCACACTGCCTTTCACTTCGCCTCTTCTCCTCTTCCTGCTGCAATTTTCAGTGCAGCCTTCTGTCCAGGTGCTGCAGCTGTGCTCCATGGAGCTCTATTGAATGAGGTTTTATACATAAAAAGAATATATGTATGAATCAGAAACTGGTAGCATTTTAAAAGCTGCCAAATTTCGCCCTAACCAGGAAGAACGCTGCTTGAAATGTCAACACAGAAGACAAGGGCACTGATGAAATGATTTTGCTCCCCTAAAAGTTACCCTCAGTATTTCTTCTGTAGAATTTGTCATGAAATCACCAGATCCTTCTGGAGTGAATTAGGCTCCATCTGTCTGCATGCTCTTTACCTTGCGGGTCCATAGCAAGAGGGAACCTCTGAGGTTTGGTGCAGAGAAAAGAGGACGCGCCAGATGGGAGGCCCCTTTGTGCCTGGAAGGGGGGCTTGCCCGTTCTGACCCGGACCCTCAGCTCAACAGCCGAGGCTGCTCTGAATGGCAGGCAGCCTGCAACTGGAGGAACAAGGTGCCCCCGCCTAGAGGCTCAGGCAGACGGCACCGCCTCTGCGGGCTGATTCGGGGGCAAGTGGGGAACAGGAGGGAACAGAACGGGCCTGACCTCCTGGGCAGAGTCATGACTGCGACCACGTGCTCATTCCTGAACCTGAGGCCATGTCACCTCACACGGAAAGGGGGACTTTCAGGTGTCATTAAGGTTATGGGCGTGGAGGCAGGAGGTTATTGGAGGTTACTGATGGGCAGATCTCTAAACGCAGTCTGCTGTGGTCACAGGGAACTAAGCACAGAAGAAGGGTCAGGAGTGTGGGCGTTGCTGACTCTGAAGATGAGGCCAGGCCTCCATCCGAGGACACGATCGCCTCTGGGACCCAGGAAAGGCAGGAACAGACTCAGGGCTTCCGAGAGAGACCAGCCCTGCACACACCTCGGCTTTAACCAGGGAGACCAAGTCTGCCTTCTGACCTCCAGGACTGTAAGATGATGAATTCATGTTGTTTTAAACCACCAAGTTTGTGCTTATCAGTTATGGCGGCAAAACGCAAACTAACACAACACGAGAAAGAACAAAGAACACACACCGTCTGAAAGAAGCAAGCGCCTTGCCTGAGCAAACACAGAGGCTAAATTTCATGGTGAATTCAGATTTTCAGAGAAGTCATAAGTATCAATTTTGTATGAACTACCTCAATTTTTAAATACTGGAAGAAAGCTTCAAGAAGGACCAACATGATGAGAATCAAAAAAATACATTTGTAGGAAGAGGGTTGATTATCACAACCAGGAAATTTCTGCTTTGTGGTCTTGTAGGAATAACTCCCCCTTTGTGTAACTGCTTGAGTTTTTTTCTCTCTCAGAAGGGTCACTTATTTTTATCCAAGTGCCTGCAAAATCTCTGTGAAGGACTCGTCTTTGTAAGTTGGCACAGTCGTTGTTGTGGATTAAAAGTTCTCTGCTGGAAAAGTTTTAATACCTTTGAAATCAAAACATTAGGTCAAACCTGTAAGAACTGTTAGGAGCTGTCTTCACTCCCCAGAGTGTAAGATGATGTAAGCAGCTTACAGAGGGTGACAGAGCCTCAGGGATTCCTGTAAACTGGAGATGTCAGGGACCCAGATGCCGCTCACCCAGGAGAAAAACTTGTCTCCTGGATTGTAAGGAAGCATCATTAGAAGGTGCTTAGCTAATGAATTTTAGTAAACAAATTCGTCGAAGTTTATTTTTGCAAGTAAATGTCATATCTAATCAATGATACATTGCTTATACTTTCTGCAGACTATGTAAAGGTTGCTTCATGTGAAAACATATTCTTTTCCTGAATTTACCATAATTTCACTAAGAGTAGGAACTGTATCTCCTATCTTTTCGGTTTCTCCTGAAGCGAAGAGGGTGGTGCTCCGCCTGTAACGTGCTAAATTACCTGGTCGCTACACACTCACAACCCCTTCATTCAAACCTACTCAGATATGTTCTTGACTTTTCATTATCAACAGTCAATCAGTTCTCTCTAGTGTGGCCGTGAGGGGTCTAAACTACACCCTTGGAAGAAACTAGGATTCACCGTGAATCGAGCCCTCAGCTATGCCACAGCTTTCCCCATCGTTTGGGGAGAGGCGTGTAGCTGCTTTCTGGTTGATTTCCTCTCTGAAGACCAGCCTTTGCCTCTTCAGGTCCCTGCCTCCTCCCTGCCCCTTTACTCCCGGGTCAAGGGCACAGAGTGTTCCCTGTGACAAAGACCGGCCCCCCAGATGCACAGAGCAGGGGTTCAGGACGACACTCATGCCCACAGGGGCAGCCCAGGGCTCCCTCCGCCTCTCTCTGCCTCTCCATCTCACTCCCAGTCTCTCTCTCTCTCTGTCTCTCTCTCTCTGCCTGAGACAGGCTCTGCTTTTGCACAACTTCATCTGAACGCTGAGAGCACAGGTTACAAATTCCGTGGCCAAAGGTGGATCATGTAGAGGCCGCATCACTTAATGACATCTCTGCTTGAGGCTTCTCATTAAGCAACTTCTGTTCTGGCTGAAGTTCTGTTTTAAGAAGTGAAGGAAGAAAGGGCACTTGACTTCCACCTAAACCAGAGCTGCGGCCACAGAGAGTGACACAAGCTGACTTCCTCCTTTACGTGGGGAGTCCTTCATCTGCCGCTCGGAACTACGGCCAGCCGTTCACTGGCGTTCTTGAAAGACATTAAAGAAAATATCTAATCAAAGAAAAAATGATTATAAATATGTCTCTAGACCAGATTTTAAAGATATCATTTCATAACCAGTTAAATGGCTCACAAACTTATATGTTTATACATGAATAGGAAATTACTTTTCCAAATTGCATTCTAAAATACAGTCCTTTTTTCTTCAAATGCAAAATATTTTGGAGGGAAGTGGTCCCAGTTGCTAACAGCACTTAATTGGTCTTGTGCAGTTTTAACATGGAAGTGAAAAGCACACTTCAAATTGATTTGAGTATTTGTTTTCTACTAAGCTATTAACCAGATTAAACGCCTTCGCGTATTTCTCTTTTTGCAATCTGTGATTTATTTTGGACGTGTACTTGCAACATTTCAATGAAAGCAAAGCTCCCAGCCTTCTGGGCAGTGACCACAGCCCCGTTTGCCCAGAAGAGACTCGTGGCAGGAAGAGGACAGGCAGACACGGCCCCACACCTGCTCAGGCCCAAGGCACACGGCGACCCACGAGCTGAGGGCCAGGCCAGGCCCAGCAGGGAGACGGACCTCGTGCCGAGAGTGTCCGCCACCCAGACGCTTCTCGGCCCATCCCGTCTGGGAGCTGCAATTACTTTGTTTTTTATAACTTATTCCGAAATGTCTTTATTTTCTTTCATTATCAGAAAACAGATTATACCAATAAGTTTTGTGTATTAGTGTATCCTGGTACATTACAATTCTCGAAGAAGATCATTCTAAATGGCATTTCTTTTCTCGTCTTCTCGGCTCCACGCTCCTGGAGGCCGGTTTTCCCCTCTCGGCCCTGGCTAGTCAGGGTGCTGAGGAAGGGTGCTGGGACCCCAGCCCCCCAAAGCCCAGGCTTTCTGCAGGCCTGGAGCTCAGGCTGGCACCTTTGGAAAGCAGGGCCGCACCACTACCCGGGGCACCTGGGGTCCACCCACTCTCAGATCCATCCTCTGCCTCTTCTTGCCTTCCTGAGACAACCAGCCAGGCCAGGACGCAACAGCCTTGCCCACCCTTGGCAGATAGCAGGGGTGTGGGGAGCAAAGACCAGGGGCCCTCGGAGCCTCCTCCTCCCGGACCCGAGTCCGGGGGTCATCACTTGAGCCTTGACCCTCTGGCCACCTGGCTTACTCACCTGGATGGTAACAAGTGAGACAGAAGCCTCCAAAAGGGAATGGTGACAGAACCAGGGTGAGTTGGAGAAGCCTGCTCTCACCTCATTCTCTTCTCATAGACTGTCTCACTTTGCTAATCTTGGATCAGACAGTTCAGGTAACCCTTGGAAGCCAGGCTCACAGCTGAACTTTCACTTGACTTGGCAGCTGCAAGCCTTGAAGAGCTGTGTCCTATCTTTGTAAGTTCTACTCTTTATCTGGTTATTTATAAGACAAGATACTTTCATTTTAATAATAATTGCTTTATGGATTAATTATGACAATGATTATATGAATATTTAATACAATTTTATGGTATTTACCAACAGTAACTTGCAAATTAGCTGCCACGTATTAAAGGGCCAATGTTAATCATTTATATTCATAAATGCAGCTTGACTCTCGTTAGCAACACTGGAAAATATATGAGCACTGGGAGTTCATCTAAGTAGTTCTTTATTTCTACAAAAACTACAAACAGCTTAAATGTACAAAAGTTACTAAGGTCTTTATCCTTGTCGTGTTGATCTTGGAATTTGGGCAGTTTGTGAGGAAAGCGTGGTTTCCACGTCTCGTCTGCCTTGCACAGAATCCTTGACTCCTCTGGACCAGGACTCAGCTTGTCAGACACAGACGCCAGTGTGATTAGACACCCCTGCACTGAGGCTTGAGTGGCTTAATTTTAGTGCTGACTTTCCATTAACACTTCAGCCTTGTGAGAATTTTCAAGGTGAATAAAGTTTACTGGTTTGAGCTCCATCTTGGTGGTACTTCTCCTACGTGGGGGTGGACATGCTCATAATCTACAGAACCAGATACAGCTTAGAACAGAAAGGGTCTGCACACCTTGCCAGCACTCACTCGGGGACTGCCATCCTGGTCCCTCATCCCAACACCAGTTCTGTGTTTTTCTAATTTTTATTTTATTAATATTTTGGAGTGGAGTTGATTTACCGTGCTGTGCTGACTCCAGGTGAGCAGCAGAGAGATTTAGTTATATTTAAAAAAGATCTTCACGACCCAGATAATTACGATGGTGTGATCACTCACCTAGAGCCAGACATCCTGGAATGTGAAGTCAAGTGGGCCTTAGGAAGCATCACTACGTACAAAGCTAATGGAGGTGATGGAATTCCAGTTGAGCTATTTCACATCCTGAAAGATGATGCTGTGAAAGTGCTGCACTCAATATGCCAGTAAATTTGGAAAACTCAGCAGTGGCCACAGGACCAGAAAAGGTCAGTTTTCATTCCAATCCCTAAGAAAGGCAGTCCCAAAGAATGCTCAAACTACTGCACAATTGCACTCCTCTCACACGCTAGTAAAGTAATGCTCAAAATTCTCCAAGCCAAGCTTCAGCAATACGTGAACTGTGAACTTCCAGATGTTCAAGCTGGTTTTAGAAAAGGCAGAGGAACCAGAGATCAAATTGCCAACATCCGCTGGATCATTGAAAAAGCAAGAAAGTTCCAGAAAACCATCTATTTCAGCATTATTGACTATGCCAAAGCCTTTGACTGTGTGGATCACAATAAACTGTGGAAAATTCTGAAGGAGATGGGAATACCAGACCACCTGCCTCTTGAGAAACCTGTATGCAGGTCAGGAAGCAACAGTTAGAACTGGACATGGAACAACAGACTAGTTCCAAATAGGAAAAGGAGTACGTCAAGGCTGTATATTGTCACCCTGCTTATTTAACTTATATGCAGAGTACATCATGAGAAATGTTGGGCTGGAAGAAGCACAAGCTGGAATCAAGATTGCCAGGAGAAATATCAATAACCTCAGATATGCAGATGACACCACCCTCATGGCAGAAAGTGAAGAGGAAATAAAAAGCCTCTTGATGAAAGTGAAAGAGGAGAGTGAAAAAGTTGGCTTAAAGCTTAACATTCAGAAAACTAAGATCATGGCATCTGGTCCCATCACTTCATGGGAAATAGATGGGGAGACAGTGGAAACAGTGTCAGACTTTAATTTTTGGGGCTCCAAAATCATTGCAGATGGTGATTGCAGCCATGAAATTAAAAGACACTTACTCCTTGGAAGGAAAGTTATGACCAACCTAGATAGCATATTAAAAAGCAGAGACATTACTTTGCCAACAAAGGTCCGTCTAGTCAAGGCTATGGTTTTTCCAGTGGTCATATATGGATGTGAGAGTTGGACTCTGAAGAAAACTGAGTGCCGAAAAATTGATGCTTTTGAACTATGATGTTGGAGAAGACTCTTGAGAGTCCCTGGGACTGCGAGGAGATCAAACCAGTCAATCCTAAAAGAAATCAGTCCTGAATATTCATTGAAAGGACTGATGCTGAAGCTGAAGCTCCAGTACTTTGGCCACCTGACGTGAAGAGCCAACTCATTAGACAAGGCCCTGATGCTGGGAAAGACTGAAGGCAGGAGGAGAAGGGGGCGGCAGAGGACAAGATGGTTGGATGACATCACCAACTCAATGGACATGAATTTGAGCAAACTCTGGGAGATAGTGAAGGACAGGGAGGCCTGGCGTGCTGCAGACCATGGGGCCACAGAGTCGGACACGAATGAGAGACTGAACGACAAATCGCACATGAGTCTACTCCTTTTCAGGTCCTCTTTCCATCTAGGTCATCAGGAGCGTTGGATAGAGTTTAGGTCCTTGCTGCTTTTCTACTACAATGTATATGAATAGCAGGGGCTTTCCTGGTGGCTCAGATGGTAAAGAGTTTGCCCGTAATGCCGGAGACCTGGTTTTGATCTCTGGGTCAGGAAGAACCCTTGGGGAAGGAAATGGAAATTCACTCCACTATTCTTGTCTGGGAAATCCCATGGACAGAGGAGCCTGGTGGGCTGCAGTCCATGGGCCTCAGAGTCGGACCCGACTGAGTGACTAACCCTTTCACCAGTTTCTCTCAGTGGGTACATGTCCATCCCAATCTCCTGATCTGTTTCTCCCCCACACTTACCCCCTGTGGTATCCACAAGTTTGCTTTATATGTGAGTCTGTTTCTGTTTTGTAAATAAGTTCATTTGTGTCATTTTGAAATATTCTGTACATACGCAATATCATATGATATCTGTGTTTCTCTGTCTGATTTATTACACTGAGTGGGATAATCTCTAGGTCCATCCATCTTTCTTCAATGGCATCGTTTCATTCTCTTTTTTTGACTGAGTAGTATTCCATTGTATATATGTACCACATCCTCTTTATCCATTTTTCTGTTGATGGACACTTAGGTTGCTTTCATGTCTTGGATACTGTAAACAGCACTGCAATGAACATGTAAAAGAATTAAATTAAAACATTCTCTAATACCATATACAAAAGTAAACTCAAAATGTATTGAAAAGTGAAAGTGAAAGTTGCTCAGTTGTGTCTGCCTCTTTGCAACCCATGGACTATACAGACCATGGGATTCTTCAGGCCAGAATACTGGAGTGGGCAGCCATTCCCTTCTCCAGGGAATCTTCCTGACCCAGGGATTGAACCCAGGTCTCCCACACTGCAGGCACATTCTTTACCAGCTGAGCCACAAGGGAAGCCCAAGAATACTGGAGTGGGAAGCCTATCCCTTCACCAGTGGATCTTCCCGATCCAGGAAGCTTTGTCATAAAGACTATATTAGAGGAAAACAGAGGCAGAATATTTCTCTCTGACAGAAATAGCAGCAGTATCCTTTTCAGTCTGTCTCCTGGAGTAATGGAAATAAAAACCAAAATAAACAAATAGGACCTAACTAAACTCAAAAGCATTTTCACAGCAAAGGAAACCATGAGTGAAACAAAAAGATGACCTGCAGAGTGGGAGAAAATATTTCCAAACGATGCAACTGACACAGGATTAACCTCCAAAACTGACAAACAGCTCATGAAACTCGGTATCAGAAAGCATCACGTCTGTGTCTGCAGAGCCTGTCTGCCCTGGGCTGGGGGAGCTGGCCTGGGTCACTGCTTGAACGTCTGCCGGGTGTCCTAAAGCCACAGTGGAAAGTGACAAAGGGGCAGAACCGTAGGAACGGCCGTCGGGCCCAGGCTCCTGTGTCCCCGCTGCCAATCGCCTGCAGGGTCTGCTGGCGGCACGGCTTCCATTCCTGTCCTCACCCCACCCCGACCCCAACGCCACGTTCTGGGAGGGTGAGGTCTCCTGGTGCAGGGGCCCTGCTTCCCAGGGAGATGAAAACGGCCGCACTGGGTCAGCCCTGTGA
Organism: Muntiacus reevesi; assembly: GCF_963930625.1. Taxonomy (NCBI): domain Eukaryota; kingdom Metazoa; phylum Chordata; class Mammalia; order Artiodactyla; family Cervidae; genus Muntiacus; species Muntiacus reevesi. The sequence continues at coordinate 42,469,474 of NC_089258.1, read as the reverse complement.
AGCCGGGTCTCCTGAGGCTGTCCTGCATGTCACCTCCCCTGAGCGGCTATGGGACTTGGTCCCGCTACGGAGGCCCCCGGAGGTCACCTTGACGCAGCGACAACATCACATGTTCAGCTCTTGGGGTCTCCAAACCAACACCCCCTCCCCTGGACTCACGCCTCTGCATCCAGATTTCAGACCAGTCTGACAGTAAGAAGCACATGCAGTGTACAACATTCACATTTTTTTCTGAAGAAAAGTGGGGACGAAACAAGATAATACAGATGAAGTACCTGCCCCACGCCACGTGCTCAAGAGATTTTACTGTCTGAGGTCAGTTTGGAGATTCTCTGAAAACAGAATCCCAGTCTCGACTTCACTGTCCAGCCCACCAGGTGGCCCTATTGGAGGTCCCGGGGTCAGCAGAGGAACCGGGCTAGGACTTCTCAGGGGACACGTTTCTAAAGAAAAGTCAGCGAAGGGTTGACCTGAACCCTCCCTTGACCCAGGCCTGGGAGAGTGATGACCTCAGGCTCCACCAGACTCGGTCACTGCATCTCCATCCCAACATTGACGGAACTTGCAGTTTAAAAATGCGAGATGTGTTTTTGCATAATTCCTGTTCTGTGCAAATAGCCACATTTCTTTCATTTCTCTGTACTTTCTTACTCTTTACTGTTTTCATTTTATTTTGAGAGATGAAATACATTCATGCTCTGTCAAGAAAGCCCCAAGGAATCTAGAAACCTTTTAATGTGAAGGAGAAAGGCAATACATAATAAATAAATAAAAACTTGGGGAACTTTAAAATTCTACTTTTATGATGAGAGAAGCTAAGAGCAGTCATACAGTAAAGTTTGCATCTCTGTTCACAAGTTATGCCCGTGTTTTTCTCCATGTACGTAATGCAAATAATCCAGCAAAGTAAAGTCTCACAGGAAGACTTGTTAACTTCCACTGAAAATCTACCAGCTGTAACGCATTTTAAATGAAACCTCTGGAATTCACTACTCAAGCAGCCTCCCTTCTCATCACTAGCTCATCACCAACCATTAGACAAGTTAAACCCCAGCCCCGAAGGTCAAAGGTTCAGTGAGGACTGCCATCCAGAGATGAAGCCCTTACAGGAGCTCAAATAACTGAGTGAGCTACAGCTCACACGATCGATTCACATGTGCTCTCTGTTTTCAGATTCCATTTTGGAAATCGATTTGTGAGACTGGGTTCATGCACAGATGTGAGCTCTCAGCTGCAGGCTGGGGTCCTCCTCCTCCCCTCCTGGGATGCCAGCCACGCAGGGCAGTAGACCCAGGCCAGCCGAGATTGAGACGCCACAGGCCATGGCTCCGGGAGCCCCACTGTCTGCGGAGATTCCAGTTGGATACAAAGAAACGGAATCATTTCCCATAGATGGCACTGATGTCGCCTCCAAAGAGGCACTCTCTGGATTTCCTTTTATAAAGTGAGCAGGGAAGCTCCAGGACCTTCTGTGAGGACACTCGTTTGCAGCCTAGATCCTGCTGTCCCTAGAGAAGGGGTCATCCTATGGGTTCTGCTGAGACCCCTTCACTCAGGGTGAGGGCACATGTGGCCCCTGTTAGGAATTGCTGGTGACAACCGCCGGGCTGCAGCGATCTCAGCATGAACTCAGGCGGTGCATTCACCCCACAGGCTCCGAGGCTGGGCCGTGGTGGCCTCGGGGAGGCACCGTGCCCGGGAGCTGCCAGCCCCCTGCTCACTGCAGCCCCGACAGAGGCCTGCGGGGCCTGGGTCTCGGGCATCCTTCAGGGGGTATGCTGGAGCCACTTTGCCTTTCCTTGAAGATAAATGCCTTTATTGGGCTTCCCTGATGGCTCAGTGGCAAAGAATCCACCTGCCCACACAGGTTCAGTCCCTGGGTAGAGAAGATCCCACATGCTGCGAAGCAACTGAACCCGCACTCCACAGCTGCTGAGGCCGGGCTCCGCGCTCTGCTGCAAGACGCCCTGCAATGCGAAGCCCCCACCCCCGACTGGAGCAGCACCCGTGCACAAAAGGAAGACCCAGCACCAGAAACAAACAAGATTGTCTTTAAAAATACCTTTACTTCTACAGGATCCTCAAGGTTCGTATTAAATATTCCCAACTTTCCTACCACAAAGTCTGTCTGTCAATAAGGAAGCTTCACCACCCAGTTCTGTCGCCCCCCCCCAACACACACTCAGCCTCAAAGCCCCCCCCTCACAGCCCCCAGTCCCCCTGGTTCTCCTGAGTCAGAGCCCAAAGCAAAGGGGTCACTGGAGGACAAGCCAGGACCTGGAGCCGAGTCCCGTAGAGCGGTCAGACTCTGAGGAAGGACGGTCAGTGGCAGCGAACATTCCAACACGATGACAGACAGCAGACCAGGGACTTGGGCCCGGGTCGGCCCTGTGCTTGCCTCCCCGTGAGCCCGGCCCTGCGCCGGGGGCCCCAGCTGACCCTGAGCCCTCCGTGGTCGCTGAGTTGAGCCCGGCCGATGCTCTAGGCTGCGTGACCTGAGGACACAAAGGTCAGAATGTGCCCATTCCCCGTTCATTTGCAGCAGCGGTTCAGTCCTCTGAGCCGCACAGCTACAGGCCAGAGACAGCAGGCCCTGCCCGCGGTTGGGGGCAGGTGGGCGGGCGGGCGGCTGGTGGCCGGAGTCCGGGGCTCCGGGGGCACCAGGAAAGCAGCCAGTGCGCTCACCTGGGGAGGACGGCAAAGGCTGGCTCTGGAAATACTCGAGTGAAACTGAGAACTAGAAAACGTCTTTCAGGTCACTATTAGGAGTTCAGCAGATCAATGCAGTGAGACAGGTGGAGTCCGCTTCCCACACGGCATCCTTGTGACCGATGAAAAACCCTCGCTCGTCTTTAAGACTAGGATGGCGTGAGGGCTTCCCTTACATCCGAACAACCGACATCTCCTTTATTTCAATAGCAAAGGAGATCACGGCACACGCATCCTGAGCTGAAGGCACCGTGAAACCAAGGTCATTTCCAGAGGATCCTGAGCTGAAGGCACCGTGAAACCAAGGTCATTTCCAGAGGATGTGAAGTCGGAAGCATGTCAAGTCCTTTAAAAGGAAAGCTTGTCCTTTATATGGTAATTAGCTCAGTTCAAAGAACAACTCCGCTGTCTGAAGGGAAGGAAATGTTTGAGAAGACTTTGAGATGCTTGGGGCTTGAAAGGCAGCCCCCTGCTTGCGGGGGACTCAGAAGTGTAGCCTTCTGGAAGCTGTCTCCACTCACGGAATGGAAAGAGCAGCCCACAAAATAAAGTGAAATTGGCTTATGTTTCCTCAGTAATCATGTCTGACAGGATAATTTTTCAGTAGCAAATGGAAATGGTAAACATTTAGGCGACACAAGCAATTCTGAAGTCTCTCCTCACAAAGTCAGCTGCTTCCTTGGAGTTCAATATGTGAAGAGCTTCAGCGTGTAATTCAGCATCTATGAGTGAAGTCAGTTCTTTATAGACATCAGCTCACAATATCTTTATTAATTATGGATGGGAATGTTACATTGATGCTTTGTGCTCAACTTCTTGCAGGTCTGTCTCTACTGTAAGAGAATGCTCCTGCAGATGAACAGGGACAGCCTACAGCTTCTCCGAAAGCGCACACGAGCGCCCGTGCCTGTCCGGCAGGAAACTCAGCGCTTGCTCTGCTTCCACAGCCTTCTTCACCCTGCATGTTTTTGGAACAGCCGGTGTTCTGTTTTCACAACATGATTTTTAGGTTCTAACTAAAATGTCTTGGTCAATCCAGGAGCTTCTGTGCCCAGGTCAGCTCACACTTAACATTTTATGTAAGGTTAGAAAGAGGAGGAAAATCTCTAAGTCAGCCAGCCCCTGGGGCAGGGACTCCAATGAAAAAACTGGGTCAGGACTGGTCTGTTTCTTAAGGTGAGGGCTCAGAAAGAGGAGGAAAATCTCTAAGTCAGCCAGCCCCTGGGGCAGGGACTCCAATGAAAAAACTGGGTCAGGACTGGTCTGTTTCTTAAGGTGAGGGCTCTGTGTTGCCAAATGGTAGCAGAACAATGGAAACACGTCCAGTGCATAGAGGTATCGTTCAAGCACGTCCTATAGTATTGTAGCCAGAATACTCTGAAGAGCAGCTTCTAACAGATTCAAACAGAACTTTAAATAATGTAGTTTGATATGGCAAAATACTTTTTAAATGTACTTTAGCTACATAATAACTGTAATATTTCTGTTTTATATTTGATTTTCTGTTGAACTTTTTTTGTTTGCCTAAAATACCTTTTTTTGAAACTCAACCTTCATGCTCAAAATCTTCATATAAAACTTTTAAAGTGATAATGATACATGTTTCTTATCAAAATATGAAGTGGAAATCTGAGCCAAAACTTTTTTTTACATTATTTTTCTGGTGAAACTATATTTAGATACAGATCTGCTATATATCATAAAATAACTATGTCCATGATTCATAGTAGAAATAATTTTGCAACTCAGAACTTTCCATCTTGAGAAAATTCAAAGTCAGAATGAAAAAACATTTACTTTCATATATCTCTATTCACAATGACAACCTAGATGTTTCACTTAGAATTTAATACATATATGGTATACGGGTTAATAATCGTGAAGCTTTCTTCTTGACACTAAATGCATTTCATGATTTAATAAAAGAAGAACATGTGGCTCTAGGATTCTTGTTTTGCTTTTGCTGCTACATCTTAATCCAACAATGAAAATGAAAGGATTCTACCACCTTCTAAAATCCAGTGTTGTCTGATTTGAGTCACCCACTGCCTGCAAGAAATTCTGTTCTTCATTGTGAGAAACTTATGTCTGATGAGGATAAAGGACACCAGATCACTACCCAGTGATAGATTATGTGCTGTTTTAAGAAGGTTCTTTCCTACAAGTAAAACTACCAGAATTTTAAGGCTGAAAACAAATAATGAGTTTTGTCGTAGTTGAGGCAGATACAGCAAAATACCACAGACCAGGCTTGTAAAACAACAGACACTGATGTCTCTCCATTCTGGAGGCTGACATTTGAGGTCAGGATCCAGGGGAATGGGGCAAGGGGAGCAGGGTCTTCCCTCCTTGTCCTCACCTGGCAGGGGGCAGGGATCTTCTCTCTGTGTCCTCACCTGGCGGGGGGCAGCTCTCTGGGATCTGCTTCACCAGGGACCTCATCCCATTAGGAAGACCCCACCCTCATCACCTCCAGCACCATCACATTGGGATTTAAGATGCCAACATGTGAATCTGGAGAGAAACAGACACCCAAAGCGCAGCATGTTGTTATGAGAACTTTGACAGTAGAAACACAAGCAAAAACAAAGGAAAGCACGCTAAGAATCACACAAATCTGGGGGAAGGTGGCCGTGTTAAATTCCATTTAAAATTTAGCCAAGAAACCATTTCCCATCCCTCTCTTTCCCTGTTCATCCTTTTATTTGTTCAATTAAACAAGACTTTTCTAAAAATATATTTCATAAGAAGAAACTAAAACATTGGGGTTTTTTCTCCTAATTTAAAAAATAATAGACATTGACTTCTGTTACCAGCTACAATGAAGTAACTGGGCCAAGCTTAACTTTTGAACATAAACAACTGGAAAACTGGGCAGAATATATGAAACAGCTGTTTTTAGATGTTGTTATACGTGTGTTGATTCTACTTTGTCGCTCTTCCATTTTGCCATTTTCACTCTGTTCCCTCTGTATTTATCTAATTTTTAATGTAATGTTTTGGTTAATTTCTTGTCCTTCTTCAATGCTACAATTTTTCGTTGATTTGATTATTCCTGTCTTTGTCCGTTTCTGTGTAGCTGAATAGAAGCTGTTCTTGCTCTCCACAGAGGCTCGGCGAGGACATTCACTCTAACATCTAGCTCTGTGCTGGGTTTTCTTCTGCCTCATGGTCATTTTTTTAAGCGATGCATCTTCAGAAACTCTCATCTTCTGATTCTCATTTTGTATTTTGTTCTAATGAGAGCCTTTCCCAACTTCCGTTTGCGTCTCTGGCTTGTTTCCTCGGTCGAGCGGCTGTTAGCGGTGGCCGGTCAGACTCCCGTCACGGGAAGGACTGTTTTGTGCCTCTGTCTTCAGCTTCCTCTTTGATCTTGTGAGATCTGGGCTCTCCTGTGCACTCACCCTGCCTCTATAGGACGCCTCTCCTTCCCCAGAAGCATAGCCACACCAGCCTGCTCCTGGACCCCAGGAGCTCAGGCCCCCCGGACCCTCAGGTAATGTTCCCCAGGTCCTCAGGACCCCCTGACCCCTCAGGTACTGGACTCCAGGAGCTCAGGACCCCCTGAACCCTCAGGTACTGTTCCCCAGGTCCTCAGGACTCCTTGAACCCCAGGTGGTGGACCTCAGTCCTCAGGCTCCCCTGATCCCTCAGGTACTGGACTCCAGGAGCTCAGGTCCCCCTGAACCCCCAGGTACTAGACCCCAGGAGTTCAGGTCCCCCCTGAACCCTCAGGTACTGGACCCCAGGAGCTCAGGCCCCCCTGAACCCTCAGGTACTGGACCCCAGGAGCTCAGGCCCCCCTGAACCCTCAGGTACTGGACCCCAGTCCCCAGGCCCCCCTGACCCCTCAGGTACTGAACCCCAGTCCTCAGGCCCCCCTGAACCGTGGCCCAGGTCCCTCGCTCCTGCCGTGTCCACTCTCTGCTGCTCGGGACCAGGTCCTCATGGCCTCACTCCCAGGCTCCCAGACAAAGGGTCGCCCACAGTGGAGACACAGTAGGTATCTTCTTACTTTAACCGATTATCCATTCATTGTTCAGTTAGAAAGAAAAAGTGTACTTATTTTTGTCTTTCTAAAGAGGAATTTTATAAAGTGGGATATACATTTATAGCCATTCCCAATAAGTTCTACTCAGCTAAACTTTATCCATATTTTTATAATTCTTTTTATCTAGGAATAGGCCATGTTGGCAAAGCAAAGAAATGTGACTGTGAATGAATAATATCTCTTTCCTTCAGAATCTAAATGAGCAGACCCTATTCTGATAATCCCTGACAAACATTTTAAATCAATTTGGACAGCTTGAGCCCTTAGAGACCTGGGTTTCCTACATACATACACTTAGACAAAGAAACGGGCGCCTTCAGGAGCTCATGAAGCCAGGCCTAAGACGGCCACCGAGCTGCGCGTGCAGGCTTTGTGGGATTCCGTGTGGACTTCACGGCTGACTCACGGGCCTCCAGCAGCCGGACGCCGCCTCCTCAGCCGCCCGAGGCCCCTTCATCTGCCGCTGCAGGTGTCACGTGCTGACTCCCTTCTCTTTCACCCCACTCAATCATGCCATAAATATTTATGGCAATATTTACCGTATTATATCTGCTTCTGCCCTGTTCAGAGAATATTTCCTTTTATCAGCATATTAAAAATTAGCATTTCATTCAAGTGATGAATCTCTAAGTAATGTTTAAGAAGGTGAAATAATTTCCAGATTCACATCAGAAGTCACCAAGACACGAAGGTGTATTTCCCAAATTGCTCTTTTCTTAAATTGCATCTAAAGTGAAGAGAAATCTAATTCAAGGAAAAAGGGCATTGGATTTGCTGCACATCTGGATCTACTACAGAACCACAAACTCTTCCAAGTCGTAAACGAAGGGACCGAAAAAATCAGCTTACCCAAGTGGGCAAACGAGGTGAGCATCTGTCCAAAGATGCCGGGAACACCAAAGAGACCACCCAGATTCGGAAACTTCCTCTCCTGAGCTCACGGGACGGGACGGGAGCCTGGGGCCTAGTCCTTGTGCAGAGGTCTTGGGCCTGGAGCGGAGTCAGCGGCTGAGTGGGAGGTCGCTCGGCTCCCTCGGAGAAGATGGAAAAGGGTTTCTCTTCGTGGGGAGAAGAAGAGGGCGCTGCTGCCCGCTGGAGGGGGTGAGACCACTTAGACCCCAAACCCGTCCCTTCCTCCCGGGCTCACTGACTGGCGCTGCCCAGCACCTCCTGCGGCGCGGTCCTGCAGCACGGACCGCGGTCATTCTTCTGAGTTGGCACAATCAAGGGGCTCTCTTTTAATCTGACTTGCAGCGATTAATTTTGGAAGAAATAGAATGATTTGGCAAAAATATGTCTTGTACTACTTGATAATGAAAATGCAAGTGAATATTTTAATAACTGTTTTGTTAGTACATACATAAAAGGTTAGAATTCCCCCAGTCACAAGGCTGTGTCATCAGATTGCAAAATACAAGCAGGATCTCAGTAGTTTGAGGTTTAAAATCCTGAAATTTCTGGTGTCCAAGTTCAGTGTCTGCTTCTCATACTTTAATAACCATGGAAGGCAGGAATGCATAGATTTTTGACAATTGTAGAATCAGTTTTCCCTGAAACTTCTCAGAAGATTACTTTATTCTGTCAATTCTTCATGAAAAATCAATATGACTTACTTCTCCATTCACTTCTAGCTGTGCACAATGTGTATTTCAAAACAGATGCGTGAACCTCTTTTGTCCAATGAAAGCAATCGTATTTCATGAGAAATATGCAATAAAACCTGTGACTGTCCTTTTGGCCATGATTTCTACTCTCAGAAAAATATAGTGAATTCAATATGGCTCTTGAAAGCATTTTAAAAGCTCTTTCTTTCTGGGAAAAAGCTCTCATAAATATGAATAGCCTCTTTTCCCTTAGCGCGGCATGACATCTATCTTTGTAAATTAGAGAGGTGGAAAAACTGGCAGCAGGTTCCTCAGGCGAGACTGCAGGGTCTCGCAGATGCCCTTCACCGAGTCTGAGCAGCGAGATTGGGCATCAGACTCCCTCCCCACCCAGAGCATCAGGAAGACCCCACTTCTCCGCCTGCTCACCCACTTCCCCATCCAAACAGCAACCAGCAAGTCTCCTCCATGGCCTTCAGCTGAGACTTTTTAGGCTAATTATGCAGAATGAAGATAAAATGGTCATACATTTTTCCAGCTATAATGGAAAATACCTTTTGATGTTTAAAACTACCTTTGTAGGAGTGGGATTGTCTGGAGCCATGGATACTTTTCCTGCAAATGGACTTGAAATATTTAATGACTCTCAGACCAGAGAGGGCCACATGCTCACAGTGTACCTACCAGATATGTCAGGAGGGTAAAGCCTGACTGTTGACCCTAAAGAGTCAGGACTCTTATGGTGAAGCAAGACGTCCACACGCAGAGAATCACAGGACGAGATGAGTAGAGAGGGTGAGGTCTGCTCAGCTGGACCGGCAGGACCAGCCATGCTTTTCACTGAGGACTTCACTGTCCACACAGCACTGTGAATCCTCTCGAGATGATCCAGAGCATCTGATAGAGATGGGCAGATAAATCGATAGTCACATAGGTAGTAGGTAGATAGTAGATAGATTATAGATAGATAGAAAATGGGTTTCCCAGGTGGCTCAGTGGTAAAGAATCTGCCTGCCAGTGCAGGAGACACGAGACATGCCGGTTTGATCCCTGAGTCGGGAAGATCCCCTAGAGGAGGAAATGGCAACCCACTCCAGTATTCCTGTCTAGAGAATCTCATGAAAAAAGGACCCTGGCAGGCTACAGTCCACGGGGTTGCAAAATTGGACACAACTGAGAAGGAAAGTTATGACAAACTTAGCATATTAAAGAGCAAAGGCATTACTCTGCCAACAAAGGTCCGTCTAGTCAAGGCTACGGTTTTTCCAGTGGTCATGTATGGATGTGAGAGTTGGACTATGAAGAAAGCTGAGCGCTGAAAAATTGATGCTTTTGAACTGTGGTGTTGGAGAAGACTCTTGAGAGTCCCCTGGACTGCGAGGAGATCCAACCAGTTCATCCTAAAGGAGATCAGTCCTGGGTGTTCATTGGAAGGACTGATGCTGAAGCTGAAACTCCAATACTTTGGCTACCTCATGCGAAGAGTTGACTCATTGGAAAAGACCCTGATGCTGGGAGGGATTGGGGGCAGGAGGAGTAGGGGATGAGAGAGGATGAGATGGCTGGGTCGCATCACTGACTCGATGGACATGAGTTTGAGTAAACTCCGGGAGTTGGTGAGGGACAAGGAGGCCTGGTGTGCTGCGATTCATGGGGTCGCAAAGAGTTGGACATGACTGAGCGACTGAACTGATTGAATTGAGTGACTAAATAAAACTGATGCCCATACACACCCCCCCCCACACACTCACACACACATACACACATGTATGCATTCACAGTTACAAACACACACAGACACTCACACACATGCACACATACACTCTCACGTCCTTCATGCCTAACGCCCTGCTGCAAGTTGCAGACACACTAGACACCACAGGCATGGTTCTTTTGATGGTGTTTTCAGCCCAGAGGGATGGAGGCACACCTGTGAAGGGCCAGAGGCCCAAGGACAAGCAGAGCTGCTCTGGGTCCTGGAGGAATGGCTGAGCCCACTCTGGAGGCTCTAGGGGAAGTAAAGCCTCAGGACGTGAGCCGTTGTGGAGGGGATTGAACCGGCGTCTTCTGTACCACTATCACCAACAGGGAAGCCCGTGTGTGAGCATAAGTGTGTGTGAGTGTGTGTGGGGTGTGCCCGCAGGGCGTGTATGAGCATATGTCACGCTGGTAATTTCGAAAATTCATCGGGTAGTGAAACGCCCCGGGGTCTTGGGCTGCGAAGGCCCAGGAAGCACGGCGTCACCACCTGAGAAAGCTGATGAGGATCCTGGCAATGTGCAGAGCAAACGTTTTCCCAGGGCCACAGTGGCTGTGTCCTTGGGGAGAAAACACTGTGGACAGAAACAAATGAAAAACAATCCCTTCATGATAAATGAAACTTTGCCGTTTTCGCTCTGTCGTGAGCAGTGCAGAAGCCGCACCAGAGGAGACATTGCAAAGACCCTGCCTCCTGTCCCCCAACCGGTGCCTGCATTTGATACTTCGTACATAAGCTCCTTGAGAGCTATATTTTCGGTTCACAATTTACTTAAGATGTGGCAGCAAATAAGTCTCAATTCTGAGAAGGATGAACGTAGACAATGAGGCTTAAACAAATCTGTTTCAAAATGTAGTCATCCCTCTAGAGACAGCTTCCAGAAGTGAGTAATTTTCTGATTTACCCGTAGCTGCAAAAATAAAGTCACCTCCCTTGAATTTTGGAGCTTTCCTTGTTCACTCATCCTTTCAGCAGACGTCTGTGAGCACCTAATATGTGCAGAGCATTTATGGAGTACCACCCAGGAAGGAAGGGCAGGCGCTTTTCCTTCAGGTTTTGTGTAGAGTAGATGTATGTATCAGTTTAGTTCAGTTCAGTCGCTCAGTCGTGTCCGACTCTTTGTGACCCCATGAACCGCACAGGCCTCCCTGTCCATCACCAACTCCCAGAGTCCACCCAAACCCATGCCCATTGAGTCAGTGATGCCATCCAACCATCTCATCCTCTGTCGTCCCCTTCTCCTACTTTCACTCTTTCCCAGCAGCAGGGTCTTTTCAAATGAGTCAGCTCTTCACATCAGGTGGCCAAAGGATTGGAGTTTCAGTTTCAGCATCAGTCCTTCCAATGAACACCCAGGACTGATCTACATTAGGATGGACTGGTTGGATCTCCTTGCAGTTAAACGGACTCTCAAGAGTCTTCTCCAACACCACAGTTCATAAGCATCAATTCTTCGGTGCTCAGCTTTCTTCACAGTACAACACTCACATTCATACATGACTACTGGAAAAACCATAGCCTGGACTAGACAGACCTTTGTTGATAAAGTAACGTCTCCGTTTTTTAACATGCTGTCTAGGTTGGTCATACCTTTCCTTTCAAGGAGTAAGCGTCTTTTAATTTCATGGCTGCGATCACCATTGCAGTGATTTTGGAGCCCAGAAAAATAAAGTCAGCCACTGTTTCCACTGTTTCCCCATCTATTTGCCATGAAGTGATGGGACCAGATGCCATGATCTTAGTTTTCTGAATGTTGAGCTTTAAGCCAACTTTTCCACTCTACTCTTTCACTTTCATCAAGAGGCTCTTTAGTTCTTCCTCACTTTCTGCCATAATGGTGGTATCATCTGCATATCTGAGGTTATTGATATTTCTCCCGGCAGTCTTGATTCAAGCTTGTGCTTCATCCAGCCCAGCATTTCTCATGATGTACTCTGCATATAAGTTAAATAAGCAGGGTGACGTACAGCCTTGACGTACTCCTTTTCCTATTTGGAACCAGTCTGTTGTTCCATGTCCAGTTCTGTATACAAGTAACTATCAAACTAGAGATAAGATGATAAATTCTGAGAAAATGAGATCCACTAAAAAGAAAATTTCTTTCTGCAAGAAATGCTCTGAACAAGAAATTTAAAGTACAACCACCTCCTGGATGTGCAGATACTGGGTGAATTTCACTGAAGACTGTTACTTGGAATGAGCAAATGTGCAAAGAAGCGTGCATCAGGATTCTCTCTGTAACACTCTCCAAAACTGCACAGGGCCATGCGCATCTAAAGCCTCGGTGTTAGTCAGACTCTTCCTGAGAAGCAGAGCCACTTGGAATTTCAGACACACACAGGACACGCATGACATATAGAGAACTGGCCCGTGTGATGCTGGAGGCTGAAGTGTCTCTGGACGGGCAGGGTAAGCCATGAGCGTGAGACTGAGAACAGGTGGGTGTCTCTGCAGGAAAAGCCTGTGCCCCAGAGTGGGGGTCCTCAGGCAGAGGGAGTCCTCACTCGGGAGAGCATCGGTTCATCCTAGGCCGCTGACCGATTAGATGAGGCCCACCACGCGGGGGAGGACCGTCTGCGTTCCTGCATTACCTGCAGTGAGTATCATCAAAAGGCAGCCTCACAGATGCAGCCCGGACCACACCGGGTCAAGCATCTGCTCACTGCAGGACCCCATCAGGTGGACGTGTAAGATACACTCTCGTATTCAACAATGTAATGCAAGCTAAACATCTGCTGCTGCACCCTGAGGGGATTTTATACAGCAATAAACATGGCATCACGTGTTTATATAGCAATCATATGGCAATCACATATGCACGTGTTCAATCAAATACATTTTAGTTGGGAAAGTGTAATAGAGAGTAGAGGTCCGGGTGTGATGACACGCCTGTCGAGAGTAACGTATGTTTAATGTAAACCACACCCACGAGAGGAATAATTCCTGAGAACATTCACACCAATGGTCAGAATAATAGCGGAATTTTAGGTAACGTTTCTCTGGGTTTCAAAATATCTGGATTAGCTCACTTCTTTTCATAGACCTTGGGATACATATAAGAAAAAAAAGGGGGTGATTTTGTAAAGAAATACCACATCCTTTATGAACTCTGAGGGCATGGAGTGTCCAGAATAACTCATGTGGCATCAAGATTTGATGCAAACGGAGGACAGGTGAAGTTCCAGGGAGGGTTGGAACACAGAGCCATGAGTGACCCTCACAGACGCTGGAACAGGCTCGGAGCCCAGTGGTGGTCCAGACCACAGGAGGGTTAACTGTCCTGGAGGAATCTTCAAACAATTTTCCGCGCTTCACTCTGTATGCAACCCTGGTAACTAGTCCTGTGCTGAGGGCTCATTTTTGAGGAAATATATTTCAAACACATATTAAGCACCCAAATGTTTTGAAAAAATATCCTAGTGTGAGTTTGCAAGGGCACAGAATCTTCTCCAGGCACCAAAATATTGCAAATAATATGTTGTTCATGCGTACAGAGCTGATCGCACCTCCATCTGGTAAAAATGAATCACCCTAATATAACAAAACAGCCCCGTGGCCTGAGTGTACGCTCCCTGAGGGGAAGGATACAGCAAGTGCATCCTGCTTCCTCTGACCCATGCCACTTAAAAGAGCTCTCAGCAGTCATCAGTTTAATAATGTCACAAATTAATACACTTTATTTTTAGTATTGCTGCTTAAGTTCTTGTTTTCTAAACATTTTATTTACTTCTATTTAAATTCTCACAGTTCAGATGTAACAACTTGCCTTCTGAAGGTATGAAAGACTAGCCCATGTGTTGACTATTTAATAAGCATTCACTCTGATTTTATTTCTGTACTAGATGTATGCTAGTGAAAAAGCTGTAAAGATGAATTCATGGGTTAAAATACCTCCAAAGGCTTAGTTTCCTGAGAAAATGCACATAAATGCACAACTGCCACACAGACCAGATCTGCCGCTCAGTTCTCAGGCTGCTCCAGAACTGCGTCCGGGGGTCCGGGAAACAGCACTGAGACTGTGGTTCTTTCTAACCCCAGGTCTGGCTCTGTCCTCCCAGAGCGGGTGTGTCCGTGAGGCAGCCTTGCCCGGCGCCTGTGAGAACAGACAAACCCCCCGCCACCTCCAGTGTGGCCGGGTCTCTACCATCTACCAGTCACCTGATCCTGGTAAAGCATCAGACAGAAAAGAAGCAAATTCACGGCACTGTTTCAGGTGGGGCTTCAGGAGGTAAAATGCACGTTAAGTTTATAACGAGCTGTTTGCTGTGCAAGCTCCGGGCTCCCATCTCTGAGGGCTCCTCTTCTCAGCAGGCTGCGCGTCTTCTTGCGTTCGCCTTTCCACCTACGTCTGAAAGCTGTTGGAGACATAGCGAGATCAGATATACGAAATGGTTTTGTGCATGTGCCTCTTCGTGAGTTTAACACTCTCCAATAGCACAGACTTTGTATTTGTACTTCTTCTTTGACATTTCCATTAAGTCAGAGTGAAAAACTCACATGAATTCTTCTGTTTAAATGTTGATAGTCTTTAAGTAAAGTCATGAAAAGCATTTGTAGTGAAATCATATCTAGTAAGGAGGTCAAACTTCTGTTTCTACGAGGTTAAGTGAATGGAGAATTGTGAACATTTCACCTGTTTCAGGGCAGTTGGCTAAAAGCTGTGGAACCCCTTTGGTGCTGGGAGTTGCTCCTGACAGTTTAGCTCTATGTGTTTATAGCAGCAAAGCATCAGCAAATCAATCTTGTTGAAACAGTCCTCATGCTTCCCAGGAAAGGAAACAGTGAGAAACTGGTTGTAAAAGTTGCTGCCAAAGGCTCAGGAATTTGATGCAAAATGTTTGGTGTCGGAAAACGAAAATGAAAACCTAAAGCCTGTGCTTGTTCAATGGAAAAGGTTCAAAATGTTTGTCATGATGCAGAGCAGCCAAGAGGAGCTACCCCACGTCCAAGGTCAGAAGCGGCGGCTGCGCTTTGCTGAAGTAGCTGTGAACAGATACCCCAAGTGCAAGGTAAGAGAAACCCAAGTAAGACAGTAGGTGTCGCGAGAGGGCATCAGAGGACAGACAGACTGAAACCATAATCAAACAAAATGAGCCAATCTGATCACAGGACCACAGCCTTGTCTAACTCAGTGAAACTAAGCCATGCCGTGTGGGGCCACCCAAGACGGACGGGTCATGGTGGAGAGGTCTGACAGAATGTGGTCCACTGGAGAAGGGAATGGCAAACCACTTCAGTATTCTTGCCTTGAGAACCCCAAGAACAGTATGAATAGGCAAAATGATAGGATACTGAAAGATGAACTCCCCAGGTCGATAGGTGCCCAGTATGCTACTGGAGATAAGTGGAGAAATAACTCCAGAAAGAATGAAGAGATGGATCCAACACCCAGTTGTGGATGTGACTGGTGATAGAAGTGAAGTCAGATGCTGTAAAGAGCAATATTGCATAGGAACCTGGAATGTTAGGTCCACAAATCAAGGCAAATTGGAAGTGGTCAAACAGGAGATGGCAAGAGTGAACATTGACATTCTAGGAATCAGTGAACTACAATGGACCGGAATGGGTGAATTTAACTCAGATGACCATTATATCTTCTACTTCTAAGGGCAGGAATCCCTTAGAAGAAATGGAGTAGCCATCATATTCAATAAGAGTCCAAAATGCAGTACTTGGATGCAATCTCAAAAGAAACAGAATGATTGATCTCTGTTCGTTTCCAAAGCAAACCATTCAATATCACGTTAATTCAAGTCTATGCCCCAACCAGTAATGCTGAAGAAGCTGAAGTTGAACAGTTCTATGAAGACCTACAAGACCTTTTAGAACTAACACCCAAAAAAGATGTCCTTTTCATTATAGGGGACTGGAATGCAAAAGTAGGAAGTCAAGAATCACCTGGAGTAACAGGCAAATTTGGCTTTGGGGCACAGAATGAAGCAGGGCAAAGGCTAATAGAGTTTTGCCAAGAGAACGCACTGGTCATAGCAAACACTCTCTTCCAACAACACAAGAGAAGACTCTACACATGGACATCACCAGATCTTCGACACGGAAATCAGATTGATTACATTCTTTGCAGCCAAAGATGGAGAAGCTCTATATAGTCAGCAAAAACAAGACCGGGAGCTGACTGTGGCTCAGATCATGAACTCCTCATTGCCAAATTCAGACTTAAACTGAAGAAAGTAGGGAAAACACTAGACCATTCAGGTATGACCTAAATCAAATCCCTTAAGATTACAAAGTGGAAGTGAGAAATAAATTTAAGGGACTAGATCTGATAGACAGAGTGCCTGATGAGCTATGGACGGAGGTTCATGACATTGTACAGGAGACAGGGAGCGAGACCATCCCCATGAAAAAGAAATGCAAAAAAGTAAAATGGCTGTCTGAGGAGGCCTTACAAATAGCTGTGAAAAGAAGAGAAGTGAAAAGCAAAGGAGAAAAGGAAAGATATTCCCATTTGAATGCAGAGTTCCAAAGAATAGCAAGGACAGATAAGAAAGCCTTCCTCAGTGATCAAGGCAAAGAAATAGAGGAAAACAACAGAATGGGAAAGACTAGAGATCTCTTCAAGAAAATTAGAGATACCAAGGGAACATTTCATGCAAAGATGGGCACAATAAAGGACAGAAATGGTATGGACCCAACAGAAACAGAAGATGTTAAGAAGAGGTGGCAAGAATATACAGAAAAAGTGTATAAAAAAGATCTTCACGACCCAGATAATCACGATGGTGTGATCACTCACCTAGAGCAAGACATCCTGTAATGTGAAGTCAAGTGGGCCTTAGGAAGCATCACTATGAACAAAGTTAGTGGAGGTGATGGAATCCTAGTTGAGCTATTTCAAATCCTAAAAGATGATGCTGTGAAAATGCTGCACTCAGTATGCCAGCAAATTTGGAGAACTCAGCAGTGGCCACAGGACTGGAAAAAGTCAGTTTTCATTCCAATCCCAAAGAAAGGCAATGCCAAAGAATGCTCAAACTACCACACAAATTGCACTCATCTCACACACTAGCAAAGTAATACTCAAAATTCTCCAAGCCAGGCTTCAACAGTATGTGAACTGTGAACTTCCAGATGTTCAAGCTGGATTTAGAAAAGGCAGAGGAACCAGAGATCATATTGCCAACATCTGCTGGATCATTGAAAAAGCAAGAGAGTTCCAGAAAAACATATATTTCTGCTTTATTGACCACGCCAAAGCCTTTGACTGTGTGGACCATAACAAACTGTGGAAAATTCTGAAAGAGCTATGAATACCAGACCACCTGACCTACCTCTTGAGAAACCCGTATGCAGGTCAGGAAGCAACAGTTATAATTGGACATGGAACAACAGACTGGTTCCAAGTAGGAAAAGGAGTACGTCAAGGCTGTATATTGTCACCCTGCTCATTTAACTTATATGCAGAGTACATCATGAGAAACGCTGGGCTGGATGAAGCACAAGCTGGAATCAAGACTGCCAGGAGAAATATCAGTAACCTCAGCTATGCCAATGACACCACCATTATGGCATAAAGTGAAGAACTAAAAAGCCTCTTGAAGAAAGTGAAAGAGGAGAGTGAAAAAAGTTGGCTTAAAGCTTAACATTCAGAAAACTAAGATCATGGTATCTGGTCCCATCACTTCATGGGAAATAGATGGGGAGACAGTGGAAACAGTGTCAGACTTTAATTTTTTGGGCTCCAAACTCACTGCAGATGGTGACTGCAGCCATGAAATTAGAAGATGCTTGCTCCTTGGAAGAAAAGCTATGACCAACCTAGACAGCATATTAAAAAGCAGAGACATTACTTTGCCAAAAAATGTTTGTCTAATCAAGGCTGTGATTTTTCCAGTAGTCATGTATGGATGTGAAATTTGGACTATAAAGAAAGCTGAGTGCCAAAGAATTGATGCTTTTGAACTATGGTGTTGGAGAAGACTCTGAGAGTCCCTTGGACTATGAGGAGATCCAACCAGTCAATTCTAAAGGAAATCAATCCTGAATGTTTATTGGAAGTACTGATGCTGAAGCTGAAACTCCAATCCTTTGGCCACCTGATGTGAAGAACTGATTCATTGGAAAAGACCTTGATGCTGGGAAAGACTGAAGGCAGGAGGAGAAGGGGACGACAGAGGATGTGACGGTTGGATGGCATCACCAACTCGATGGACGTGAGTTTGAGTAAACTCCAGGAGTTGGTGATGGACAGGGAATCCTGGCGTGCTGCCGTCCGTGGCGTTGCAAAGAGCTGCACACAACTTGAACGACTGAACTGAACTGAACTGAAAGATCTCCAAATTAACAAAATCTTGTGTCTGTGTGGTGCTGTTCTGTATGTTAGCTTATCAAGTCTTTCAGAACAAGCTGCCTTTGTGAGCTCCAACCATAATGCAGTAGGCGTTTTGCACAGAGGGAGTAAGAATCACTTTCATTAAGGTAGTAGGAGCCCTAATGCATATTCTGAGCATTCCTGTCAGCAAAATTCATTTGTTAAATCTCACACCAAGTGGATACTTTTCTGTGTCTGGTGCTATGCCAGAGGCTAATTTTTGCTAAAGCAATAACAGTTTCTTCTATTGAGTCTTCACATTATAGTTCACTGAAGTGCAAATTAGAAGTATTATAACGCACAGTGTAGCATAGAGGCCACTGAAAGCTGCTTGGGCGACACTGCCGGGGGAGTCTTCGCTCTGTTCCAGCACTTTCTGAAGGGAGGGCGTGCGTGCTCTCGTGGAGACATCGTGGCCCTCCTCCGGGTCGGGTTAGGACTCCGCCGTCTCTGATGGGGGCTCTTAAGTCTGTGATATGACTGATCATCATAGTGATTAGAGAAATTTGTGATAACTGTAGTAAGTTTATTGAGTCCTGTTTATACTTCAGGTAATACCAGACCTGTTACTAATTGGTGATTATAACAGCTCTCCAAAGTAGGAGTTATGACTTCGTCTTTGAAATCGACATTCATGGAATGAGGGCCTCATTTCCCTAGTCTGGCCCAGGGACAGGGCGCAGGGCCCCGGCTGAGGTCACTCACTGCTCCAGCCCCAGGGCCCACTCCGCTCACCGGCTCGGGATACACAGGCCTCCCCATCCTCGTCTGTAAAACGGGATGAGACTGGCGTTGAGCTCAGGAAGATGCCGAGGGCTCGTGCTCAGGGGACGCTTGGGTTCCGGTCCGCTGCACAGAAAGCTCAGGGAAACCTTGGTGGCCCCGCGTCGGTCACTGTCACCCTCCGTGCTGACTCAGGCCCAGGCAGCGGCACCCTGTCCTCCCCCGCCCACAAGCACGCGTCTCCCCAGACCCTGACGCGACGCACCTCGACATTTGCAAAGAGCAGTGCGTTTGGCCTCCACTTTCTCAGTTCAAATCTCTGGCCACTCAAGGGAAGGAGTGAAGCGTCCACATTCTGAAGCCTGTTCACAAAAATGGTAAACACTTCCCCACATTCAAAATTTATGTCCTCCTCCTTTGGAAATAAATTTGCAGAGAGCTTCCCATTGTTCTTTATGTGTTGCACTGACTCATTTTGTAATCAGAGTTCCCTCATGTGAAATGCTGAAGTGTGGTAATTTGAAAGTGGCAGTAACAGGCACAAAGATCGCTGGGCAAGCAAAATGATTGTTTAGGAGACAGATATGAAGGCTGAGTTTGGATGTTTTTAATGTGAAAAAAACTGGGAAGGATGAACAACAAGAATAAATTTTGTACAGGACTTACTGTCTAATCAGTAAATTCTGAGTAATTCACAAAGATGCTCTTCAGGCATCCACAAGGAGAAAAGGTGAAAGAGGATTTCATCACACTGTTGCTATGGCAGCAAAGCATTGTAGACAAACTATAGAAGTATCCTTTATTTATCTGGCAAATAGATAAGTAAAACAGTGGAATTTTATGGAGTACTTGAGATATGCCTTGTTTATATGCCATATTAAAATGCTTCTAAAAGAACAGTAAGTCAGTAAATGTTATAATTTCTATAGCACACACACATACACACCACTCTATATTTCCAAGGAAATACATATGTAAATAAATATGCATATAAGATAGGGGGTGGGCATGGTGATCAGAGAAGAGGAATTATTGCAATATAAAGAGAGTCCCTCAACAAAGCCACGATGATTGTTTAAGAGGGGCTGCTGTTCCAGCTCCGTCCCATCAGGCTAATATCCTAAGCAATAAAAACAGTGCTGGACTACGGCAGGCTGCAGAAACCCCGCTGAACAGAACTGTAATCTACATTTTCCTAATGTTAATTAGGAAAATTGCAACTGTAGAAATAAAATAATAGAAAAGAGTGGCGTGCATGCAGTAAAGGAAGATCAGCCCGTCAGGTGGACACGGAGAAATGGAAGCCTCCGTGCAGGGTGCACTGCGGGTGTGGAGGTAAACGGTGCCATCACCGTGGAGGACAGTATGCAGGGTTGTCGGAAGTAAACAGGCCTGGCAATCCCACGTGGGTGTTGACATGAAAGAAAATGAACACTCTGATCCTAAGAGGTATCCAGACTCCAGTGTTCCTTACAGCAGCAACCCGAATGCCCATCTACAGAAGAGCGGCAGAGAGTATGTGCAAATCTGCCAGAACATCGGCCATAGAGAAGAAGGAAACCTCGCCTTCGCAGCAGCACTGCTGGACGTGCAGGATGCTTCGCCAAGGGAAGTAGGTCAGACAGAGAAGGCAGACATGCTGTGTCTTCACTTCCCTGTGGACTTGCCAGAAGGGACAGGGACAGACGGGGGGATGAGTGAAGAAGTGGCGAGGATTAGGAGGGACAGAGTTCCAGCTATAAAATAGGTCCTGGCGATGTATACACAGCACAGGGAATACAGTAAATAATGTAAGAGCTCTGTCAGTGACATACGGTGACTGGACCTATTGTGGTGATCAATTCATGATGTAAATAAATGTCAAATCTCTTTGCTGTATATCTGAAGCTAATATAATATTTTACATTAACTATATTTAAATAAAAAATGAAAAAAGATGATGAAAATTTAAATTGGAGAGCAAAACAGCTGGTGTATATGACACATTCTATGACAGCAAATTTTTTGAAATATTATTTTATTTTCATTCAAAGGACTTCTGAAATAAAAATAGTCTACTCTCACAGTCATTTTCAAAAAGAGAGGGAATTGCATCTTTTAAA
Source organism: Muntiacus reevesi (assembly GCF_963930625.1). Lineage (NCBI taxonomy): Eukaryota > Metazoa > Chordata > Mammalia > Artiodactyla > Cervidae > Muntiacus > Muntiacus reevesi. The sequence continues at coordinate 42,448,197 of NC_089258.1, read as the reverse complement.
CCTCGAAATCTCCTGTTGAAAAATGTGTGTCATCCGGGGTGGATACTGGGGGGTTTCAGTCAGGACCACTGGGCGGGACTGCCTCTCGGCCCCAGGGATGGGGGACGGGGGACGGGGGACCTGGGCAAGCCGTCTGCCTCCCTCTTCCTGTCACCTCCCTTTGTCATGGCTTTGCTAGCATGTGAGATGAGTGCAATTGAGTGGTAGTTTGAGCATGCTTTGGCATTGCCTTTCTTTGGGATTGGAATGAAAACTGACCTTTTCCAGTCCTGTGGCCACTGCTGAGTTTTCCACATTTGCTGGCATATTGAGTGCAGCACTTTCACAGCATCATCTTTTAGGATCTGAAATAGCTCAACTGGGATTCCATCACCTCCACTAGCTTTGTTCATCGTGATGCTTCCTGAGGCCCACTTGACTTCACACTCCAGGATGTCTTGCTCTAGGTGAGTGATCACACCATCGTGATTATCTGGGTAGTGAGGATCTTTTTTGTGGCCAGTGGGGAGGGGAGCAGACTGCGTTTCCCACATCCCGCGCTCACTGCCAAATGACACCAAGCCCCTGAGTTTCTGCTGAGGTCTCCTGCACTGGGTTCTGCGCACCAGAGCACGTGGTCCATGTCACAGCCGCGGTTCTCCCATGCAGCACAAGCCTCACACGTGACACAAGCCCAACGAATATCTTTGAATAAATAATGAAGGGGATACGTGAATGCTCACCTTATTAGGTTAGGAAACCGAAGAGTCTCTTATCCTTGGTTGTAGCTGGATGTTTTACTAAAGCACTTTCTTATAACAGAAAATCTGTAGCATGCAAGCAGTTTTCTGCAGGAAGAAGTAAATATATCAGAAATCCAAACTTTGAAAAATCCATATGCTTTGTACGTTTCTAATGTACTTTTTAAGAAAAAAGAAAGTGTTAAACGAGAAATTCGCCTCATACTTATTTTTATCACAGCACAAGTTGAGGAGAATAATACCATGTTGCTCAAATTTCTATTCCTCTTACTTAAGTCTATGAAAATCAAAGTATCTTTGTGTTCAGAAACTAATTCTCAACACACCACCAGCCCAGGTGGGATGCATGAGTCAAGTGCTTGGGCCTGGTGGGCTGGGAAGACCCAGAGGAATCGGGTGGAGAGGGAGGTGGGATGGGTGACCGGGATGGGGAATTCGTGTAACTCTATGGCTGATTCATATCAATGTATGACAAAACTCACTGAAAAATAAAAAAAATAAAATAAAATAAAAATAAAAAGAAGGTGAAAGAAAAGAAAAGAAAAAAAAAGAAACTAATTCTCTTCTCAGAGTCTCCATACACTTATGTAACTGAAAATAAGGTTTGGTACCTTATGAGTCAAAATTCAATGTATTCATGGTTTATTTCTATTTGGAGACTATTCTAAAAATTCAGGTACATATTTGGATATTCTAGTACCTACTGGATACATTTAAATATCACCTCCAAATATTCTTACTCGGGTAAGGATATGGTGACATAACCAGTTTACAGTTCAATCATTCATTCTCCAAAATATTTGACATGTGTGTTCATAACCCGGCTTGGGAAGGACATTTTTATTACATGGGCATTAAGGGTCTGTAATCCATCAAGTAAGAGAGGCAGTGACCTTATCACGTCAGCCATCCACTAGATGCCGAGCAAGATGGTGTTCTTGCACGAATTGCATCCCCAGTATCTACTCAGGCATCAAGGCATCATTCAAGAATCAATTGCTGTTCAATGTGTGAACGATTGAGAAGAATACTGAGTATTAAAAGTGGTAAAAGATACAAGTATTTACATACAGTTATCGGCCCTCACTGATCACCCACCTGAAACCCATGCTTGATAAAAGCCCTCTACTGTCCGGCAGCCACACAGGCCTAGTCAGTTTCCGAATCCTCTGAGCATAGCCGATTCTCAAGGGGCCCCAACAGCCGTGTTCCTCTGGGAGATCCCTGCAGGGACCACCCCTCCACTGCTGTGTGATCTTCTCTCCCTTGTCTTCCTGCTTTCTTTCTGCCTTCCTTCTCTCCTTCCATCCTTTTTTCTCGTTTTCCTTCTCTCTTTCTTTTTCTGCCGTCTACCCTCTCTCCCTTCCTCCCTCCCTTCCTGTTCTTCGGTAGCATATTTGTGTTGATTATATCACACCATCCTATTTAATATGAAAAGTCATCTTTCCAAAAAACTCTCAAAAACAGTACTCATTTCAACTTCTTAGCACACAAATATCAACAAATTCCAAAACAGTATGGATTCAGCAGCACGAAGCCTGGGAAAACATGATACCCACCCTACTCTGTAGTTCCTGTGAGTTTAGATACAACTCATATTAATATCAGGTTCAAAAAATAGAAATATGGTAATCATCATAAGTGACACTCTTTTTCTTAAATGATTAATAGATTTTTCTTTTACTCTTTGGTGAATTTCTAGTTTAGACAACACCAAGAAATTATGGCACATGCAAACATGTTTCTTGTGTAGCAAATACGGTTTTAAAAACACACCCTAGTTTCCTGCTATAGGCAAATGGAGAAAGCAGTATAGGCGTACCTCAAGAAATAAACAGAATTATTACTATTCCCAGCAATCCTCCTGGGCATATAACCAAAGGAAATAAAAACAGGATAGTGAAGATATCTGCACTCCCCTGTCTACTGCAGCATTATTCTCAATAGCCAAGACAAGGAAGCAACCCAAAGGTCCAGCTGAGGATGAGTGGATAAAGAAGCTGTGGAGTGTGTGTGTGCCTTTGTGAACGCATGTACTGGGGCATATACCAGATATATGATATACACACATATGTTATGTGTACACATAGGCATGTATATATATGTACAGATAATGAATATTATTCACCCATCAGAAAGGATGGATCTTGCCATTTGCAACCACACGGGTGAACTTTGTGGGCCTTGTCTTAAGTGAAATAGTCAGCAGAATACATACTGTAAGCGTTCCAAGTCGCTTCAGTCGTGTCTGACTCTGTGGCCTCACGGGCTGTAGCCCACCAGGCCCCTCAGTCCATAGGGATTCTCCAAGCAAGAATAGTGGAGTGGGCTGCCATTTCCTTCTCCACACATACTGTGTGGTCTCACTTAAATACTGAACCTAAAAGCCAAACTCAGAGAAACAGAGTAGATTGGTGGGTACAAAGGTGCTGCAGGGAAAAGCCAATTCTGACTCCAAGTTGGAACTCTTTCTTTGACTTGCTTCCTGTTGCTTTTGTTATTATAATCATACACAATCGCCTGCCTCAGAGAACCCTGTCCCTCTGCCTGACTGTTAAACTGCCTTTGTTCAGAACCTTGTCCACCTGTGGATAGCAGGAAGAAAGAAATTAACTCATCTCCTCTCTGAGGCTTGCCATTCTAGGAGATATTTGCAAGATTAATGGCCTTTTTACTTTGTTTTCTCACCTCCCCCCACCCCCCCACCCCCCTCCCCCACCCCCCGATCTAAAAAAGAACCTGGCATCCAGACCCCAGTAAGAGAGTTATTTTGAGATTATCATCAGCCATCCTTTCCTCCACACCTCATCTCCAACTCATTGGCTTGTCCTGTGGGGAGCAGAGCGAGACTGGACTCTGGACTCGGTAGGTAACAAGGGGCTTGGGAGTTGGAGGGTTGCAAAGATGTTGATCAGAGGGTACAAACTGTTCAGTTACAAGATGAATAAATTCTGGGGACCTAATGTACAGCACGGAGACTCGTTACCAAGACTGTATTTGTTATGCCCGCTGTCCGAATCCCCCAGCAGGAAAAGAGAAGACCTCCAGGACAATGCAACACGCAAAGGAAGGGAAATTTATTGCAGACTCGAGTCTGGGCCCCTGCTGCAACCAACGCAGTGGTGCAAAGCCAGAGAGCCCCGAGCCCCAGTTTCCACGCACATTTATAAGGTGCTCGATTTCAAACATAAGCAGTGGGTAGTGGGCGCAAGCGGATTGGTTACATGTTTGCAAAGCAATTTTATTGGTCCAAACTTTTGCGCACCGGGACTTTCCAGGGGACCTTCTCGGAGGTTTACTGGGTGCGTACTGCTTAGCTGGTCTCTGGTGGCCTGTTGAGGGCAGATAATTACCCTACCCTCGGGAGAAACTGAAACTTAGGCCTACTGTTAGTTCAGGGCGCCTGTCATGGTGCTAGTCCTGACAGTCTCACAGTATTATATACTTGAAAGTTACTAAGAGAGCAGATTATGAACACATTCTTACTACTACCATAAAGAAATGGTATTTATGCTGACCTTAGCTAGCCTAGGATGGTAATCACCTTGCATTGTAAGTGTAGCAGATGAACACTTTGTACACCTTAAGTCTGCACAATGTTATCCATCCTCTGGCAAAAGGAGAAGGGGCCTGCAGAGGATGAGATTGTTAGATAACATCACCTACTCAATGGACATGAATTGGAGTCACTTCCAGAAGATAGTGGAGGACAGAGGAGACTGGCTTGCTGCAGTCCAGTGCGGTCACAAGGAGTTGGACAGAACTTAGCGACTGAACAACAATCAACCGCTTCCCAGTAAAGCTGGGAAAGGTGGCAGTCAGACTGAGCAGTCTCTCTGGTTGCCCGGTCTCCACTGGTCCACCCTGCCTGGGGCTTTCTCCCTGCAGAGACAGGTCACATGGTCCCCGTCTGGACTTTCTGCTCTCCCGCCTCCGAGGACTAAGGGCGGCTTCCCCAGGTGAAAGCCTGCGCGCACCTGTGCCGAGTAAGTGTAGGGACCCGCAGACAGGGTTTGGGAAGCGTGGAAGGTACCTGCTTGCTGCTTTTAGGAGGCTGGTCGCTTAGGGTGTGCGTGTTTCCTGAGATTACCCCAAACTGTCATTTGCGTTTGAATGAGGATGACCTGAGTCTGTGCAATCCAGTACTGCCCTGACGAGCAAGGGGACCGCCGACCAGCCGGTGCCTGCCTGAGTCCTCACTGCCCGGCAGTGCGAGGCGGGGGCCGCCCAGCCCAGTGCCCGGGGCGCCTGGGGCCCCAGGTCCGCGCTGCCTCCGGGAGGACCCGAGTCGATCGTGAGGTTCGGGGCGCGACGCTGGGTGAGGCTCCCGCGCTCTTTCCTTTTCTGGACAGTCGCCGGGGCCAGACTTCGGCTCCGGATGCTGGGGAGACCCCAGGGGAGGGATGCCAGGGACGCGGAAGGCTTCGGGCTACTACCACCCGAGGGCGGGGAAGTCCTGGACTGGGGGAGGGGACGCCCCCGGTCAGATTCTTCGGGGAGCAGGGGTGGGAAGGGGGCGCAGGCCGGGAGGAGCGCTCGACCCCGGGGCGGGGGTCCGCAGCCGCCAGACAGCATCACCACCACCTCCCCCGGGCGCGCCCCCGCCCCCCACCGCGAGCCTCCGCCGCCGCGCGCCCCTCCTCCCCGGGGCGGTGCTCGGGGGCGGAGCTCGGCACCCCCAACTCGCTGCCCGCCGAGCCCGAGACCAGCCTGAGCGCCGCCCGCGCCGACAGGGGCTGGGACTCTGCGCCCCGGACCGTGGGAGGCCGGCGCGGGGCCCCGGAGCGCGGGCCCGCAGAGTGGGCGCCGATGAGCGCCGAGGGACCCCAGCCCCCGGCTGCCCGCCGCGGGCGCCCAGGCCGCCTGCAGGTGAGCGCGCGCCCCTCCTTCCCTGCCCCCGCTCTCCTCTGCGCCCCTCTCCCCCTCCACGCCGCTTCCTTCCCCGCGCCCCATTCTCTGGGCGCTCTTCCCCTCTGCGCCTCCTTCCCTGCGCCCCCTTCTCACCTGGCGCCCCGTCCCCCCTGCGTCCCGGTCCCCAAGTCCCTGGCGGTGACCCTCCTCCCTCCCCACCCCAGCACCCCAGATGGAAGCTCGTGGGGTCTGCTTGCTCCCGAGTTGAGGGCTGGAAGGCGCGGCGACTCGGCCCCAGTGAAGCAGGTTTTCTGGGACTGGGGCTCTGGGCTCGCCCCTCCTGTTCCTGCGAGCGGCTTCTGGGCTTGGGGGTTCAGGGGCGCGGAGACGAGCCCCTGAACCCACGCGGCGGGCGCCTCCCCGAGCGCAGCTCGGTCTCGGGGGGGCCAGTGTCCGGTGCTGCCCCTACCCCGGCCGGGATCCCCGCTGCTCTGGGGGCAGCCCAGCTCTGGGTGCTGGATTCGTGATACCGGTTCGGGGTGCGTGTGTGCGTGACTTCTCTTCTCAGCCCTGCCTCAAACGCCCCCCCCCCCCCTACTTTTAAATCTCTGCACTATTGCGGGGAAGCAGCAGTGTGGCCCAAACAGAAACGAAAAGTTCTGGAAGAGCCTTGGAGTCGCACCAGCCTCGCAGGGCGTCCGGGACCCGTCTGAGGACAGGGGCCCGGGAGAACCACCCGCCCCAGCGGGACCGCCTCCTGTAGGGTCCCTCCCCACAGACTCCCCAAGCCCCGGAGAGGCAGGAGACACCCGCGTGGACTCAGCTCCCTTCGTAGGGTAACTGAGCAGTGTTTCAAGCGATTGTGGTTTGAAGGCTTTTATAAATCCTGTACTTCGGCAGTATTAGTAACTGTGTGGTTTTCTTTAAGTTAATGACGGTATTAATGACTGTGGTTTTCTTTAAATATGCGTAGAAATAGTTGCCTCATCCATCAGGTTATCCCACTCTGGAATGTTACTGCAACATCTTGCAGTTACTTTCCAGGTAAAGTTCCCTGTTGATTGTTTTAAGTACTCTGTCACAGAGGAGATTTGCAGCTGTTGCAGATGGAAATGAAACGGGGAAGAGGTGCTGGAAGTAAACTGCATCCTTCAGAACGAGAGGCTGGGGGTTCTGTCCCCCCTGGGGTGACAGCCATGCCCTCGGTCAGAAGCTGAGGGGCTTTCCTAGGGTCCCTGTGATTACAGCTCAGGAGCCAAGTGGATTTGTCCTATAATTCACCTCATAGACGAGTTGTTGCCAGCAACTTCAGCTTTAACGGCGGATCCTCAAATAAAGAGTTCTGGAGTGCTAAGTGCTGGGCCCTTAGGCACTAAATCTGGGGCTCAGACCAGGGGTGCACCCTGTTTGCCGAGCTGTGATGCGGTGATGACTGCTTCCTTCGTAGTCAGAGTCTTGAGGGCGTGATGACCCGCACCTCGTGCTGCCCAGGCTTCCCTAGGCACCCAGGCTGCGGGCTGGGAGAGGAACATGGAGCTGCAAGACAGGGGTGAGCTCTCCGGTGTCGTGGGTCCCCAGGCGTGCTGGGTGCTGTGTGCTCCGGCCCACGCCCGGCTCAGGGCTCATTTATTTATTAATAAAGCAAGTCTGTTACGTGTTCTCCCCCTACAAGTGTCTTTTCCAACAGGAACGTTCAGAGCACACAGTCATGCATGGAGCCTGCCTTGGCCCTAAATGTCTTTGCACTGTTGGCCTCTAATGGACGTTGGTTTTCACGTGAATCCCTGGCGTCTGGACAGCCGTGCAGATTTGCTGTTTCTTATCAGTAACTATCCATGATGTCACTGAATGTGCATAGTTACTCATCATTTCAGTTAAGGAGAACCTAGTGCTTCTAATTAGACAATGATGACATTTAAGAAAGTTGTTTTCAACCCATTATAATTCTAGCTGTCAACATTTTGTTTTTTAAATCAGCAAAACAACATGTTCTTTCTGACTGCTGGTTTGAATCGTGAGAACTTGGCCTTGCTTGAGTGTCTCTTGCTCAGGATTGGAGTGTCTGCATCTCTTGAATTAGAACTGTTCCCTGGTGCACACTTGCCCCGAGTTGAGCCTTTGTTTACCTGCCTCCCCCACTCCCCTGAGTGGATAAACCCCGAGGGAGAGATCCACCTGTGCATCTGCTTTCACGTTCAGACACTGCGGTTCGTTCGTGCTGAACACACGTTTTCTGTTTTTAATGCACACCACTGCTCCAGCGGAGGCTTCCGTTCAGGGACTGGGAGAGCCAGTCTGGTGTGGATCTCACGGTGAGTGTGCTAACTGGACGTTGAGAGCCTGTCAGGTCATGTGAAGTGTGTGTCGGGTAACGTCACCACTTCCTCATCAGTTAGAGAGGTGGATCACCCGAGACCCCGGTTAATGGGAATTCCCCCGGGTAACCCGGTAACCTGGGGGAAGGCTGGCCGTGTGTTTCATGCTTGTCACGTGTTTCTCATCCTAGCTGACTCATCTTTGAGATAGGGGTGAAACTTCTGATGGTGTCTGTGACGTCATAAGCAAGATGAACATCTTTAAAATTGGGGAATTACCTGATTTTTCCAGGAGGTATGTAAACATTTTAACGAGATCCAAGTTTAAATGTATGCTTATTTATTGAAACTATCAGATGTAAAAATATGGCATATTTCACCAAGCAAAATATGAGGAGCAGCGACCTTTTATGTCTGCATGTCTGTATGGCTGCATAAGCATAAATATGGCTTTTAAGGTTTCAGCAGTAGCCCCCACGTCCCGTGATGTCCCAGGAGACGTGCTGGAGGCAAGGCTGACAGCAGAGCTGCACAGACTGAATTCCAGGGAAGGGTGGCAGGTGGAGACGCTGAGCTGCTTTATCCTCTGGAGGGAGGGGGGAGCCCGGGTCAGTGGGCTCAGGGCCGGTTCCCCGTCTGTGCCTGGGCACCCTGGCTGCAGAATCAGGGTGGCCGAGCGTGTCCTGGAGGCTCGCCTGTCACCACGGGAAGCACATGGCATCAGGCGCATGAGGTCATCTCTGCACCCAGGGCCCTGTATTGTCCGCACAGAGCAGACACTCCCCGTGAACTTGTGGACGTGGGCAGTGGGTGGCCCCGGCAGGATGGGAACTGGGGCCCATGTGTCCCCTGCCACCTCCACCAGCACCCGAAGAACCTGCGGTTTGGGTTCTTTGGGCGTGGGTTGGAAAAGAATTTCCAGACATGACACAGAATGAGAGAGAAATAAAGTTTATTTGAGTGGGAGACGCTGTTAGAACAGTGGGCCAGCTGGAGGGAGAACCGACGTTGAACAGGGGTCCTTGGCCCACTTTTATACCCAGGGTGCAAGGAGTGGGGTGGGGTCCTGCAGGTCACTTGCTGGCTGGACGAGGCACCTGTACTGGGAGGGGGAGGGCAGGGCAATACCCTCTCCCTGAGGCGGGTTATCCTGCTCCTCTAACAGTAGCCGCATGGGGAGGGAAGGGCCATAAGGGTCTGGTTTTTCCGTTTCTGCATTCCAAGACCCTCCTTGGTTTTATCTGCTCTTTGGCCCCTGGGTCACCACAGGTTCTAAGAGTCCTTTGAGATCTGATTCCAGCACCCTCAGAAACTCGCCAGTTAGAAGCTACATGCATTTTGTGAGGTGAACCAAGGCAGGTTAAAGAGATACGTTTGGAGGAAAAATGTAAGAGGATTTCCTGGAAAAACGCACCTGCACTTAGACTGGCTTGTGCTTTTCCTTATTTCCCACTGGTTGCTGTTGTCACTCAGATTGCGGTCTTGGCGAGCGCTGGGCTTGTTCTCGCTGAGCACTTGAGGTCACCGTCCCCCAGGCCAGGCCGAGGTCCCCTCGGCTCTGTGCCGAGCACCAGCCTCTGCACCCTGCAGCCCTGCCTTCCCCGCCACTCTCGCCTTTCCTCTTTAACGCTGTTGAAAAGTGTGGTGAAGACTACGGTGTTGTGTTCTGCAGTTAAAGTCGTTGGTGAAGCCGTTTCTGCTTTCTACGGAGGCTGTAGATCTACATCCTGTAAACATTACTAATTAGCTATGTTTTGATTAAGCAGAGAAGTGGGGAGTTTTAAAACTGGTCCTCTTAGCTGCTTAGCGGACCTGTTAGCAGTTGCTGGACACAGAAAAGGCCAGTTACGTGGGGGGACCCAGGGGGCCTGCGGGGAGCCTGGCTCCCCCGCTGACCTGCTTCTCCTGAGGGGGTCCCCGGAGCCGTCTCTGCTTCACACCTGGCGCTAGTCTGCGTGTCACTCACAGTCCTTACTGTGAGTGAATAAGTCTGCTTGTCATTGGACATCAACCCTATTTTTGATAGGCACCAAAATCCCTTGTATCATGGCGCTGACTTATAATTGCAGTTCTCATGGTGTTTATTAGCATTCTTACCACTTTATTTCTCATGCTGACTTTAGCTGAAGGCAGACGCCCCTCCCCTGTGCAGTGAGTGGCAATTACATTTAAGCGCTGAGGAAAAGAGAAGTAACTGTAATTATTTATACTTTAATGGAGGTAGTTTAAATGACAAATCATTGTAAGAATCAAATTCCATTTCTAGAATGAATGTGAATGCTCTTAATAGGAGTATAATTTTCTGTCTATTTTATGACTTATTATCTGTAAGAATATAACCACATAAATGCACCCAACTTTGGGACATTTTTGTTCATTGAACTAGTGTTTAGGGGAACAGTCTGTATTTTCAAAGTGTGACATAACTGTCAGTTATTCCTGTCAGAAATTACCACATTTGGTATTGACAATAAACAGTACATTTGTCAGTGTTCACACACATTTTGGTGACTCAGCCTTCAGAAGCTAAGTGCCGTGGCCCTCGGGTGTTCTGACCGGGAACCCAGCTTCCGTCCCGAGGAGCTGAGAGGTGGGCTGTGAGCCCGGCAGAGCTGGTCCTCTGCTCTGGCTCTGCAGAGGCGTGGGGCGTGGGGACCTGCTGCTGTGGGTGCTTTTGTTGTTTCCAGGGAGCCTCACCCTCTGGTTAAACTGCCCCTGAAGCCCAGTAATACCCATCTCGGGGCCCCTGGGAGCCCCGCCCGGCCGGTCAGTTAACACTTCTGGGACCGACCTCATAACCTCCTCCTGAAGCTGGGTTCTCTGTTGATACATCAGAAACAGCACCAGCATCCCCAGCGCACATCCTCACTGGACGCTCTGGTGTCCTGCGGGCCGCCCTGGGGCCTCAGTGCGAGCTGTCGTCTCCCGGACGTCAGCTTCAGCAGGCTCGGTCCCGCCTCCTTTCTGGACACCGGTCAGTTGGGTGTCCGGCCTGCCTCCGACAGCCCTGCTAATTCCTGCTGTCCCTCAGCCCGCTTTCCTGCAGGTATCTATGCCTGTGTGTTTCATGAGCCTCATCCCACTCTCGGGTGTACGCGTGGACCAGGCGCCATCAGTGATTGCCTTTGGAAAGGGCAGGATGGCGGCTTTGCCAGGGAGGCTGCTTGTCAATGAGTGGGAGAGTCCCCTTTCTTCCAGAAAGAGACTCAGGACTGGATGAGTCAGTGAGACCCTGGTACACAATGGCCGATACACATGCACTAGCTGAGTCGAAGGATTCATCCCAGTTGATGGTATGTAATGCTGTGACTAAGGAAGCCAGTTCCGTTTCTGGCTCTTGTTCTGAGAATTTGTAATGATGATTAGCTATTTTGGGTATGAATAAAACCGTGCCTTTATATTTTTGTAATAGCTGTATCTTAAGATCAGTGGTATAAACCGGCATCACTATTAATGGTAAAATGTAGCATATTCTCTTCCCATCTCTGTCCGGGTGGACATTATCCTTAATAGTTGCTCTTCAGATAATCACACTTTACCGAATGACTCCGTCAGTTGACCTCTCCAGCTACAATTATGTGGAGTTTCTGTTATGCTCGAGAGGTGTGGAATGCCCCCTCATCGTCACGTGGGCCGGTCGGACCCGTGAGGCCATGGGGCTCGCGGGATGCGCTGGGGATGCGCTGGGGACATGCTGGGGACGCGCCGGCCCGGTGCAGGGGGTGCCGGTCCGGTAAGCTTGGCCAGGCTGCATCACACGGCAGAGACGCCTCAGCTTCCTCGCTTATGGCGTGAGACCGGCGGGAGGTTTCAGGTAATTGCAGACTCCTGTGGGCAGGTGAGGGAGAGACGCAAGCCCGCTCTTAGAGTGACCCCAGCTCTCCGAGAGGCGCTCAGCCGGCTCCCGCCCATCAGCCGCCGGCTGCAGCCAGACTCCAGGCTCGAGGTCTGGACCCTCTCCGGTGACGCCGCGCTGTGCACAGGCCCCCGCCTCTCTGTGACTCACCTGTAAGACCAGGAGGAGAATGGGGAGGATCCTCCTGTCTCTAGAACACGACTATGAATTAATTTTTGAAGAGGAACGTTTAAAGTATTTTTTCCCTCTTCCGTCAGAACTGCATTTCTAAGTTATCTTTTCTAGTATGTTGGAAACTTCAAAGGTAAACGTTTTCCAGTTTCCGTTAAAAACTGTAAGATAAATGCTTTAATAAATTTTTAGAACCGAATTTTTTGGAGAGTCTCCTTTATTATTATTTTGAATTGCTATTAACATAAACAAAATATCTGTGGCGTTTAACTTTTACTTTCTATCTCATTGCAGTGGTAACTGGTGAATACCTAATGCAAGATTTGATGTAAAACATGATGGATATTTTGATTCTGCAAAGAAGCGACATTTTAGTGAAGTCGGGCTGACGGAAGCTTTGGGCTGACGGAAGCTTTGTGAATTTCCTGTAATTGCTTTAGAAAACAACTGAAGTCACTTGCCAAAGTTGTTGTTTCACTTCAGTTCAGTTTCAGTTCAGTTGCTCAGTCGTGTCTGACTCTTTGCGACCCCACGAACAGCAGCACGCCAGGCCTCGCTGTCCATCACCAACTCCCAGGGGTTTACTCAAACCCATGTCCATTGAGTCGGTGATGCCATCCAACCATCTCATCCTCTCTCATCCCCTTCTCCTCCTGCCCTCAATCTTTACCAGCATCACGGTCTTTTAAAATGAGTCAGCTCTTTGCCTCAGGTGGCCAAAGTATTGGAGTTTCAGCTTCAGCATCAGTCCTTCCAGTGAACACCCAGGACTGATCTCCTTTAGGATGGACCGGTTGGATCTCCTTGCAGTCCAACGGACTCTCAAGAGTCTTCTTCAACACCACAGTTCAAAAGTATCAATTCTTCGGCGCTCAGCTTTCTTTATAGTCCAACTCTCACATCCATACATGACCACTAGAAAAACCATAGACTTGACTAGACGGACCTTTGTTGGCAAAGTAATGTCTCTGCTTTTTAATATGCTGTCTAGGTTGATCATAACTTTCCTTCCAGGGAGTAAGCGTCTTTTAATTACATGGCTGCAATCACCATGTGCAGTGATTTTGGAGCCCAAGAAAATAAAGTCTGACACTGTTTCCACTGTTTCCCCATCTATTTCCCATGAAGTGATGGGACCAGATGCCATGATCTTAGTTTTCTGAATGTTGAGCTTTAAGCCAACTTTTTCACTCTCCTCTTTCACTTTCATCAAGAGGCTCTTTAATTCTTCTTCACTTTGTGCCATAAGGGTGGTGTCATCTGCATATCTGAGGTTATTGATATTTCTCCTGGCAATCTTGATTCCAGCTTGTGCTTCATCCAGCCCAGTGTTTCTCATGATGTACTCTGCATATAAGTTAAATAAGCACAGTGACAATATACAGCTTGACATACTCCTTTTCCTATTTGGATCCAGTCTGTTGTTCCATGTCCAGTTCTAACTGTTGCTTCCTGACCTGTGTACAGGTTTCTCAAGAGGCAGGTCAGGTAGTCTGGTATACCCAGCTCTTTCAGAATTTTCCACAGTTTATTGTGGTTCACACAGTTGAAGGCTTTAGTGTAGTCAATAAAGCAGAAATAGATGTTTTTCTGGAACTCTCTTGCTATTTTGATGATCCAGTGGATGTTGGCAATTTGATCTCTTGTTCCTCTGCCTTTTCTAAAACCAGCTTGACTTGGAGAATTTTGAGCATTACTTTACTAGCATGTGAGATGAGTGCAATTGTGTGGTAGTTTGAGCATTCTTTGGGATTGCCTTTCTTTGGGATTGGAGTGAAAACTTACCTTTTCCAGTCCTGTGGCCACTGCTGAGTTTTCCAAATTTGCTGGCACATTGAGTGCATCCCTTTCACAGCATCATCTTTCAGGATTTGAAATAGCTCAACTAGAATTCCATCACATCCACTAGCTTTGTTCATAGTGATGCTTCCTAAGGCCCACTTGACTTCACATTCCAGGATTTCTGACTCTAGGTTAGTGGTCACATCATCATGGTATCTGGGTCATGAAGATCTTTTTTATACAGTTCTTTTGTGTATTCTTGCCAACTCTTCTTAATATATTCTGCTTGTCCTTTATTGTGCCCATCTTTGCATGAAATTTTCCCTTGGTATCTCTAATTTTCTTGAAGAAATCTCTAGTCTTTCCCATTCTTTTGTTTTCCTCTATTTCTTTGCCTTGATCACTGAGGAAGGCTTTCTTATCTCTCCTAGCTACTCTTTGGGACTCTGCATTCAAATGGGTATATCTTTCCTTTTCTCCTTTGCCTTTCACTTCTCTACTTTTCATAGCTGTTTATGAAGTCTTCTAAAACAACCATTTTGCCTTTTTGCATTTATTTTTCTTGAGGATGGTCTTGATCCCTACCTCCTGTACAGTGTCACAAACCTCTGTCTATGGTTCTTCAGGCACTCTGTCTATCAGATCTAATTCCTTGAATCTATTTGTCACTTCCACTATATGGTCATAAGGGATTTGATTTAGGTCATACCTGAATGATCTGGTGGTTTTCCGTACTTTCTTCAATTTAAGTGAATTTGGTAATAAGGAGTTTCTGATCTGAGCCATAGATAGCTCCCAGTCTTCTTTTTGCTGACTGTATAGAGCTTCTCCATCTTCGGCTGCAAAGAATATAATCAATCTGTTTTTGGTATTGACCATCTGGCGATGTCTATGTGTAGAGTCTTATCTTGTGTTGTTGGAAGAGGGTGTTTGCTATGACCAGTGCATTCTTTTGGCAAAACTCTGTTAGCCTTTGCCCTGCTTCATTCTGTACTCCAAGGCCAAATTTGCCTGTTACCCCAGGTATTTATTTCTTGACTTCCCACTTTTGCATTCTAGTCCCCTATAATGAAGAGGACATCTTTTTTGGGTGTTAGTTCTAGAAGGTCTTATAGGCTTCATAGAACCATTCAACTTCAGCTTCTTCAGCATTACTGGTCTGGGCATAGACTTGGATCACCGTGATACTGAATGGTTTGTCTTGGAAATGAACAAAGATTATTCTGTCATTTTTGAGATTGCATCCAAGTACTGCATTTCAGATTCTTTTGTTGACTATGTTAAATTAAGTAACAGAAAACTTAATATAATGAAGAGGAAAAAGCTGGCAGTTAAAGAGAGGAGGTGAAATGGAAAAGCTTTCCCATCAGGACAAGACACAAAACGCTGGCTAAGACTGCTGAGCCTCATGCATCCTCGTTCTGGTACAGGTGGAGCCAGCCCAGATCTCTGTGTGTTAACGCTGCTTCCTTCCTTTGTTTTATCAAGTTCCACTGTGACCTGTAGGCTCCTTTCATTGTTGTCAGGGTGGAATTGAAGTTCTTTTGGATGTGTAGTCTCCATGTTCACAGGTGGGCAGGAGGAGGGGTGGGGGGTTGGATTGGACCCTGCACTGCAGGTTCTGGGATAGGGCAGAGACTGGAGTCCTGGGAGAGAGAGCTGGTGGTCCAGCCAGTGGAGTCCCTCTGGGGCCAGCGTGGCGTCACCACGGTTGCCATGAAAGCCATTTGCTGCCCTGGGGCTGGAGTGGAAAGGGGAGGATTGAGGTGGCAAGGGTGAGGCTGGACCTCAGAAGCAGGTCTTGTGGCTGCATCCAGCCCCCTCCTTCATCCTTCCCTGTGGGATCCTGGCTCTTTCTATCACCTGCTTCAGTTTAAATGTATTTATTTCACATTTCAGCATTTGTGTGAATAGTGACATAATGTTCCTGCCTCAGTATGGAAAATGTGTAAAACATTGAACAGCATAAGAAAAGTGTGTGACCTGGACGCATGTGTGCGGTAGCATTTCATACACTTCTGGCTTTTTTTTTTTTTTTTTTTTTTGCCATGTATCCTATTAGCTAAAACCATCCATTAGGTGCAATTTTTGTCCTGCATTTTAAATTGTCTCATAAAAGGATGATTTTCACACTTTTTAGATATATTCATCAATACTGCTGAATCTCTGCTCAATAGTCTATTGTATCAACAGAGAGGCTTTGCAGCTGTTCCCACGAGAAAGGATTTAGTGGTGAAGTCTGCTCGTGTGTGGAATTCAGCACAGCCCCTCCTGGTTGCTCTTGCCAGCTTGCTCATCTGTGGACAAGCTGACTGTGCCCCTTAGGAATCCCTGGTAGCTGTTAGGTTTACTCATGGTTCATAATCCCATGGGGAGAAAATGCCAGATTTCTAAATCCCACACGGCCTTCCAGTTCTCAAGCTGGTTGTTTTCCTTTGTCAGAAATGCATCAGTAAGTCATGTTTTCGGGGTGGATTTGTGTGATTCATTTTCTAAATCTAGCCTCTCTCCCCTGACTGGAGGGAAGAAGGCAGTGGGGTGGTACTCTCCAAGGTGCTGAGGGAAAAAATAAACACTGTCAGTTCAGCATTTTATACCCACAGCAGCTGCTCGTCAGAGCTGAGGGTGCCGGAAAGCAGGTCCAGGTGGACGAGAGAAGAGTGTCTTCCTGTAACAAGACCTGGGAGCCCCCAGAGACGGAACCCAGGGGGCCCAGACCCTCTAGTGCTCTGCTGCTGACTGGCTGTGCTCTCTTGCTTTTTAACTTCAGAAGTCAGACTTTATTGCTGATTTTTATACAAGCTCTTCCACCTCTTGCACTTTTCTTGTGCTGTCTCTTTGGTCATCATAGGTGTTCCTTCTGGGATCCCTGTTCTTCCTAAAGAACATCCTTACAGGTGGCAAAGGTCTCTTTGGGACAGAAATCTCTCCTTTTACCACACATTCCTCCTGAAAGACATACAGAGTTCTGGTTATTTTTTGTTGGTACTTTGGAAGTGTATTTCCTCTGATGCCCATTGTCGATACTCAGAACTCTGCGGTCAGTGGACTTGTCACTGGTCAGATGACTGTTTGCATCTGTGTCTGAAAGACCGTTTTTCCTTCCTGTTCTTCAGTGTCATGGTGGTGTCTGCATTCGTTCTAAGCAGTCCTCCAGCATCTTCTCTGAGAATTCTGCCCCTCTGCACAGCACCTCTTCTCTTTGTGGGGAAATTCACCTGGATGTGAGGGAATTTGAAGTATTACTTATGTTCTTGTATTTTTGATTATTTCTCTTTGTGTTTCTTAGAAATCTGATGGTCGGCATTCTTTGCAAACTATATTTCTTTAAACTTTATCTCTGAGTGTTATAAGAAAGCCATAAGAAAAAGTCAGATAGAGTATAAAGAAATGTTTTTTAATCTCATAAAAATATAGACAAATTATAAAATAAAGTCAAAACAAGATAGAAAATTATTTCTAATATAAATGATAATTGAAGAGCTGTATTTTCAATTAAAGAAAAAAGACTTCTGAGATTGTGAAAGAAACCCATGAGAAAAAAATATACAAAGCATATAAACTTGCCTTTAAATAACGAGATTATAACTAGTCATAAGTATATGAAAAAGATACATCCTGTCCCAACCAAAGCAGTGGGAGGACTGTAGATTCTGGGATTTTTCTGTTGGTGACGGTGTCGTCAGCAGATAAGGGAGCTGCTGTTTCTCCCCTTGCAGCCTGCGCGCCTGCGCTCATCTGTCTGTCCCAGTGCAGTGCTCTGCTCCAGGCGCAGAGTGTCAGATGCGGGCTGTGCCTCCTTTGCCAGCAGGAGAGGTCCCCAGGACCCCTTCGGGAGGTTAGAGCCGGGGCATCTTCCAGACGCACCCGTGTCTCCTGGGCTCAGCGGTGGGACTGAGGGCACGTCCCACTGCGACGCTCCTTAGCCTGAGCAAGGCCACATCCGTGCTTTGGTGAGGCTGCCAACAAGGGAGGTTCTTGGGGACTCAGCACACGTGCATTCAGCCAAAATATTTTGTGATTTGCTCTTTGATCCTTGCAGTGACTCATGGTTTACAAGGAAGTACATAGTTCACTTTCCGAATATTTCGGGATTTCTAGATACTCGTGTTTAATTCTGTTGTGAGTAGGAACATACTTTGTCCGGCTGGCCTGTGACGCTGAGTTAGACTGTTGAGGGCTGTGGCTGCTCAGCGCCGAGCCTGAGGACTCAGCGAGGGCTCCTGTTCTCCGCAGGTCTCACGGAAACTCGGTGATGGGCAGGTGGGACAGGGAACAGGCTGGGCCACGGCATGGCAGATCCCCGTGGGGTCAGTGCTGTGTGGTGGCTGGGGTCAGTGCTGTGTGGTGGCTGGCGTCAGGCTGCCAGGGGTCAGGCCCCAGTCGGCATTGTGTCTGCCCTTCTGCTGGACGGGGCCAGAGGCAGAGCCAGCAGTCTTGCTGAGTCTGGGGGGTCTGGGGACAGCTGGGAGCTGCGTCTCCCACCATCTCGCTCACCCCTTGACCCCGTGTCTCCTGGGTGGTGGACTGAACTGGCTTCTTCACCTCCTGAGTCGCCTCTGGGGAGCTGGGTGGCATCTGAAACTTTCCTGGGACTTTGTGCTAAGGAGTTTCTTCCTCAAAATGTGGTTTTAGGAAAAGACTCCATGCCTGTGATTTTTTTCTGTTCTCCTTTTAAGAGATATTTCCCTTTCTTGAGACCGCAAGAATAGGAACAATCAGTGCCACTTATTATGCAAATGTGTGGGCCTCTTTCAACAGCCGCTAGAGCGATTTTCCACTTAAAGATCTTTTAACTCTTAATGTTGTATTTGCAACTTTCTAGTCCATTGAATACCCACAGAGTGGTGATACCTTTTAACTAAGTTGTTGCTGAAATTTACAGAAAGAGACTCTCATTTGATTTAAATTATATGCAATTAAATAATTTATGAAAGTACTGTACTATGTTTTTGTTAAGGAATATGTAGACACGTTGTCTTTGAGAATTTCTAGTGGAAGAAATTCCACGGATGTTAGGTGGCCTTAAGGTTTGATGCTTTGGTTGCAGGATCCGTGACCTCGTGGAGATCTGCGTGTCTCGTTACAGCCTGTCTCAGACTCAGAGCGATCAGATTAGCCTTCTTTTTGCTTGTAGTTAATTCTTCATCACACACTCGCCAGTCTAACCAGGTGTTGTGTGTAAGGATGAGTAACCACAGCTCAGGGTTAGTCCTCTTTGCGGGTAAACAGATGAGAAAGGGTGATTTTCATAGTAAACAACAAAAGGAGAGAAAGTGCCCAGGAGTAAACTAAAAGCATCTGATGATGAATCATCCGTGAAGGCTTCTGTTTCCTCCGGGTCTGGGGGCAAAGCACTACCTCCAGGAACTGTCGTGTTCTCCAGTCACTGGGAAAACAGCACTTTTGGATGACAATATCCACATTTTCACCCACTGCTGTGTACTTAAATTTAAGATAAAGTGAAATCATGGTTTATCATCTGTTTTACCAAGAATACAATGGTTTCTGCAAAGCTCGTATTTCCGACCAGATGTTTTTCTGAGAGTTTAGCCCCATGAGCTGTCTGACACAAGTGTAATAAATGAATCGATCTGGAATTCTCTACTTTTTAATAAATAAAAATAGAGGCATGTAAGGAAAGCTTGTTTTGATATTGGGCTTCACAAAGAGATGTTTTTGCTTCTCTTGGACGGCGGTGACAGGCGTGGTCCCGAAGGGCAGCTGGCAGCTTGCCGAGCCCGGGTCTGGACGCGGCCGTCTCCTTATGCTGATGGCCGGGCCGGTCGGGGCCCTGCTCTCCCGGCCGTCCACGTTGTCCCCGGCTGAGAGCTGAGGCTTTGGACCTGGCATTCCAGCCCCGAGCGCCCCGTCCTCAGCTTCAGCACGGCGGCCTCTACACCCACCTGGCCGTGCGCCCCCGGGCGGGCGTGATTAATTCGCGTGGACAAAGGCCAGCCCCTTTAGAGCCCGTGGCGGCGGCGGGGAGGCAGCGCGGCTGCTCACGGGTGGGACACGCGCCCCGCTGGCCTGGCTCCTGTTCCGGGCCCCCTCCCCCTCTGCCCACTCTCTGCCCGAGCAGCGCACAGTTCAGAGGAGGCGACCCGACGCCGTCCGTGGTCCCCGATCGGCCGGGGGGGCTCGTTTCCAGCTCATCTCCCGCCCCCTTTCAGCGCCTCTCTGCCGCTCTCTGCTGGCGCCTCCTCCTTTCTGCCTGGCGTGACCCCGTCCCCACGCCCCCCGCAGCCCCTGCGCCCTGCGGGTTCCCTGTGCTGCAGGCCCCTCGGTAACGGGCAGGAGGGCAGAACCCCTGTGAGCGAGGAAGCCCGGCGCGGAGGCCCTCGTTCGGAGCCGGCTCTGGGTGCGGGGCCCCGGGGGTCGGCGCTGCCCGGAGTGACACGTGACCCCTTTCCGGTCCTGAGACCAGGTCTGAAGTCTGCAGGTCCGGTACTCCTTTATTCCATAGGAGAGAGGGAGTCTCAGCATCAGAGTCTAACAGGGATGGATGTAGACTTTCTCCTCCTTTTACAGGGTTTTTTCTTCCGTAGCAATAGAAGAGATGTGCTGAGCTACACAATTTGCTGGGAAAGATGCTCTGGGCCCACGTACATTATATGTCGCTTTTGTTCCCAGGAAACCTTTGTTCATTTTTCCCCGAGAGCGATCACCTCAATTTGTGAAGATACAAAATCCAATCATCAGGTGTTGCTGGAGAACCAAATGTGTGTAAATCTCTTCTTTCTTGAACACAATCTGGTTTCCAAGGAAGAAAAACTGCCTCCTGAAGAAAACCCCCACTCCTGTAATTGCCTTTTTCTCAGTGAATAAATAGCAGATTCTGAAAAAGAAAATCTACCCAAACATGTGTGCCTGCTTTCACTAGATTAAAGCTTAGTTGCTTTTCTTTTTCTTTTGGGCAGATCAGAAACTGGCGGGAAAGGATTTCATGCTACAGCAGCTTGTGTGATTAAGACATCTCCCTCTTCCAAAGCAGCCAGTTTGTGTCCGCTGATGGATGTCTGTTCCCCTCAGTTGCGGTCTTCTTTTCTAGGAGGTGGGAGAAACCAGATCCTCCACCTGAATTTTGGGGCCTCTGCTGGTGACAGCCGTTACCCTCTCTGGCTTGCGTGGTGCTGGTCCAGGCAGAGATGTCCCCACAAGGATGAAATCTGGCATCCGGGGACATCTGTGCTTTAGCTTCAGAGCGTGTCTACAGAGTAACTTTCCTTGAAGAGAGAAACGGACTCTGGTCCACTGGTCCCGCAGGACTCCAGCCAGAGCCTGGCTGTCTGAGGGGACATCACAGCAAGTCTTGTCCCCACAAGCCCCCGTGACCCCTCCTCTGCAGGAGACTTTCCCCCAGGGAGCCCTTCCTGGAATCGGCAGGACTGTTGCTGCTTTGGGATGGACCCTCATAACTACTTAGCTTATCCTCACAAGAGTTACTAGTTTTAAGGCAGGCAGGTGTTACTGCAGCTTCATGGATGGGAGAGAGTATAGAGGAAATGGTCGTGCTCAAAGACCCAAGCTGCTTACTTGTTTATTTTTGGAGAAGCAAAGCGAGGAGAGAGGAGAGAAGGGAAGAGGCCTCTTATCTTTGCTCCCATCTTTTCCAATGTGTGTGATCGGATTATATGCTGAAATTAGAGATATAAAATGCATGTGTGCGTATTTCCTACAAATAGCCGTAAAATCATATAACCTTTTTTGAGTGAGATCAAACAGAATTTCATATTTGCCAAATGTCCGCTTTCCTGTTACACCCCAAGTCTGGAAGGACCGGGGCAAAGAGTGAGGGCATGTGGTGTGGGCAGGATGTTGTCTGCTCACTGCTCCTCCGTTCTGAGCACAGCCAGGGGATCTCCTGGAATCTTGTATAAGGGACCTCCTGGGATCTCATAGCAGGGATCTCCTGGGATCTTCTCTCAGGGGATCTCCTGGGATCTTGTATAAGGGACCTCCTGGGATCTCATAGCAGGGATTTCCTGGGATCTTGTATTAGGGATCTCCTGGGATCTTATATTAGGGATCTCCAGAGATGATCTATCAGGGGATTTCCTGGGAGTCTGATATCAGCCATCTCTGGGACCTCCCAGTCACTCTTCTCTCAGGCTCTAGCAGGGTTGTTTTGGAGAGAGGAAAAGAAGTAACTACACCTTCAAAACAAGAGAAAATCTCACATAGGATTGGGTTTCTGTTTTCATTTCTATGTTCTTAAAGATGCCTTGCACTTGAGTTGGCCTGGACTCAGTAGCCAGCTGGATAATGTGAATTAAAATAATTGAACAGTGCTTTCCGTAAAGAGGCTGGTGTTTGGCAAGTGCTCTGAGTCCACAATGCTGAGTTACAAGGAAGGAGAGAACACTTAGAGCGGTATCTGGAGGCTCAGGCCGAGGCAGGAAGAAATCCATCGACCAGAGTCGTTCCTGAGGCTGCTGCCTTCTTAAAGAGCCCCGGAGTCTGAGAGACTCCCAGCAGTTCTGTGAAAGATCCAGGGAGACCACTTCCTGAGTGAGTGGGACAGTTTTTCTTCCTTAAATAGAGGATTTGTTCCTATAGTAGAAAAGACAAAATGTAGTCCTGTTCAAATTAAAGCACAGATTGTGTTGTTTAAAGATGTCCTTGGCATTCCTGAAAGATGAAACGTCTTAGAAAAGCCAGTAAAATGCTCAGCATTTTCAGAGTGAAGAGCTAAGGGCTAAACTTTACAGAATATTCCTAAAATACAATATATTTTCTTCATTAATAGCTTTAAAATAAAGTTGAAATATTACTTTGTAGTTAATCTGTCAATGAGTGACTTGTTATAGTATAATTTATGTACATTTACGTATATATATTAACAAATAATTTTCTGACACAGATTTTTGGAATGTTGATTATTTACTTAACGCTGGGTCAAGTTGTTCGGAAAATGCACAAGTTACAGAAAATATGGGAAGATGACGCCTGTCTGGCCAGGGGACGTGTCTGAGTGGCGGCGGGTGGTGACAGGCTCCGCTGCCCGGCCTGGCTCTCCTGGGGACCACGGGGAGACGGGCCTCTGAGGTCAGGAGTGGTCGTGGAAGGCGCCGTAGGGGGACCCTGGGGTCAGCTGGTGAATTCCGACGGGGCTGCATCCGTGTCCTGATTCTGGAAACTGCAAACCTTTACGAAGCAGAAGAGTGTTGGCAGCTGTGGCTTGATATCAGTAATTCCAGGTTTGTAGGGTAAGTGGGGACATATGTGGCTTCCCTTGTTCACTCTGGGAGGTTTGTAAAGAACTTCCAGGAAAGCAGCTGGGGCCTTGCACTTCCTTTGTAGAGGTAATAGAGGGCCCTTTGGGCTATCTTTTATTGAGTGAGTTTTGGTCATTTGACTCTTTTAACACACTTGTTAATTTCATCCATGTTATCCAACTTAATCGGAGAAGGCAATGGCAACCCACTCCAGTGATCTTGCCTGGAGAATCCCGGGGACGGCGGAGCCTGGTGGGCTGCCGTCTGTGGGGTCACACAGAGTCAGGCACGAGTGAAGTGACTTAGCAGCAGCAGCATCCAGCTTAATATCACCCAGCTGTCTGCAGTATTCTCCCATCGCCTCTGATCACTGGGACTTCAGTTGCATCCCGTCTGTGAACCTCTGCCCTCCTCTTCCTCTCCCCCTTTCCCTGGATCCTTCAGCTAAGGAACTCTCCATTTTGTTGATTTCCAAAAAATTCTGTTTTTTGTTTCTGTTTTCTAAAAAAAAAAAAGCTCATTTCTGTTTTATAACTTATTATTTACTTCTTGTTGCTGGCTTTGAGATGATTCTTCTTTTAGTCTCTTAAGGGGAAAGATCAGATCACTGATTTTGGGGCTTTTTTTTGTTTCTATTTTAGACATTTAATGTCATTAACGTCCTCTAAGTAGCGCTGTAACTGCATTTCACAGACTTTTGAGGTGTCATTTTGACATTTTTATTTCATCTCAAATGTTTTCTAATCCCTCTTACGATTCTTTCTTTGAGATACAGGTTGAACGTGGTCCTTTTTGGTTAACGTTTCATGTGCACTCAAAGGAGTGTGTGGTATCAGGGTGTCCAAGCTTTTTATGGGTGTTTGGTGGTGTGCACTTCCGGCTCTGAGAAATACTGAGCTATAGGACTTACTGAAGGTGCTAGGTGTTGAAGAGGGCTTCCCTCATAGCTCAGTTGGTAAAGAATCTGCCTGCGATACAAGATACTAAACCACCGAAACACCACAGATGTAGAGAACGGACTGTGGACACGGCGGAAGGAGGCGGACTGGCGTGAGCTGAGAAAGCAGCATTCAGATGTGTACACATCACATGTGCAATAGGCAGAGAGCAGGAGGCTGCTATTTAGCAAGGGGAGACCACCCGGAGCGCTGCGGTGGGGAGGGGAGGGGGGCTTGGGAGGGAGGGGTGTGCTTACGACTGGTTCACGTTGTTGTCCGGCAGAAACTGACACGACATTGTGAAGCAATTTTCCTCCAGGTAACTGAAAGACCTTCAGCGCCTGGTCATGGTTTGGTCATGTCCAGCTCTTGCAACACCACGGACCAGCCCGCCAGGCTCCTATGTCCATGAGATTCTCCAGGCAAGAATGCCAGAGAGGGTTGCCATTTCCTTCTCCAGGGGAATCTTCCCCACCCAGGAATCAAAACCGGGTCTCCTGTGCTGTAGGCAGATTCTTTGCCAACTGAGCTCCTCTACATCTGTGTCTCCATTCTATTCCTGCAAATCGGTTCATCAGTACCATTTTCTAGATTCCATATATATGTGTTAATATACGATATTGGCTTTTCTCTAATTTCACTCTGACAAGGGGCCCTAGGTTCATCCACCTCACTACAACTAGCTCAAATGCATTCCTTTTTATGATTGAATAATATTTCATTACACATGTGCACCACAACTTCTTTATCCATTCGTCTGTCGATGGACATCCAGATTGCTTCCATGTCTGGGCTACTGTGGACAGTGCTGCAGTGAACACAGATGCAGGTGTCTTTCAGAATTGGGCTTTTCTCAGGGTATATGCCCAGTAGTGGGATTGCTGGGTCGTATGGTAGATTTAGTCTCAGTTTTTTAAGGAGTCACCATACTTTTCTCCATTGTGGCTGTATCAGTTTATATTCCCACAAATGGTGCAAGAGGGTTCCCATTTCTCCACATCCTCTCCAACATTTTTTTAAATTAATTTATTTATTTTACTTTACAATATTGTATTGGTTTCTCCATACATTGACTTGAGTCCTCCGTGGGTGTACAACATTTATTGTCTGTAGGTTTTTTGATGAGGATCATTCTGACTGGTGTGAGGTGATAACTCACTGTAGTTTTGATTTCATTTCTCTAGTAATGAGTGATGTCAGGCATCTTTTCATGTCTTTATTGGCCCTCTGTATGTCTTTGGAGAAATGTCTGTTAGGTCTCCTGCCCATTTTTTGATTGGGTTGTTTGTTTTTGTGATGTTGAGTTATATGAGCTGCTTATATGTTTTGGAGGTTAATCCTTGATCAGTTGCTTCATTTACAATTATTTCTCCCATTATGAGGGTTGTCTTTCATCTTTTTTATAGTTTGCTTTGCTGTGCAAAAGCTTTTAAGTTTTATTAGGTCCCATTTGTTATTTTTATTTCCATTACTCTAGGAGGTGGATCAGAGAGAATCTTTCTGTGATTTATGTCAAGAAGTGTACTTGCCTATGTTTTCCTCTAAGAGCTTTATAGTTTCTGGCCTTACATTTAAATTTTTTAAGCACTGAAGATTTGAAAACAATAGTAGGGAGGATGGGGAAAGGGCCCGATGCTATTATAAGGTTCTTATGGTTATATGTGAGATCATGTATTACCTGAAGGCAGACCATGGAGATTGTGGTACATTAAAGATGTGTAGTGTAAATTCCAAATCAGACACATGCACATTTTAAAAAAGGAATTATAAAGTTAAAAAAGAAAAGAGCAGAAAATATTAAATAATAAAATTATTGACTCTAAAAGGCAAGGAAACAAGGAAAAAGATGAAACTAAAAATGCCGGGACCAGCCGGCAAAGAGAACAAGTCCCGACTGCAGCAGCACGGAAGCCTGAGGAAAAGAAGCTGAAAGTAATGGATGGGGTCGAGAGGGCTGAATGCTCTTTAGGCAAGTCAGCAACTTTATTGAGTAAAACAGCTACCTTTATACTAGCACAAGCAGAAAACATAGTTCATAAAAAATGCCATCTGGTGTTTGTCACATCAATACAATTCTTTGTCTCAAGTGATTGCAGAAGCTTGCATCTTGTTTTTGGCATTCCAAGATAAACTACTAAGTGAAGATCACTACTGTGTTTTTCTCAAGGAAGAACAAAGGAGACCCGGCAAATGTTCTACTGCTTTATCATGGGGTGGCGGGACAGGGAATGGCCTCTTTCAAGGCTTTCCCAGGGCCTTTTTGGGCCTTGAGCAGGCCGGCTCCCCACATAAAAAGCAATTATTAAACTGTGAGGATAATATGTCACATTCCATTTTAGTGGCTTCAGCCCCTGCATTAGGAGACAGAGGGTGGCAGATGGGGTAAGGAGGCAGCAGTGACTGCTTTTGCTGTGGACAGTTGTCCGTTGGGGAGATTATGATTGGGCAAGTCATGTCTCTAGCGCATCCTCCCAACTCCCTGGGGCTTCCTCTAGCCTCACTCACTGTGTGCATCTCATTCTCGTCTCTGAATGAGGCTTCTTGTTTCTCTGGACGCTTCTGAGACTGCCCCTGGGTCTTCGGATGTCAGCAGTATGACCGTGGTATGTCTGGATGTATTCTGTTCTGTTTTTCCACCTTGGTGATCTCCTGTTAAGGGCACAGATTTTTCAGTCTGCAGTGTGTAGGCAACTCTATGGAACTCTTTCATAAAGACAACTCTTTAATAAAGTCTGTCTTACAGATTTCTCCAGAATTTCCAGTGCGATTAATTGCTCTTTCTGCTGAGACTCTTCTGTCCATGCTCGCGTCCAGCTTTTCTGATGGGTTGTTCCTGACTTGTTGATTGTGGCTTCTTCAGCTGCACATTCTCACAGGCAGGCATCTGTCTGTAACGGAGTGTCAGGAGATTCAGCATTTCTCCCCACATTTGGACAGCCTTCCTTTCTTGTGTCTTGGTTTGGGTGCTTTGACAGGCAAGAGTGAGGGCAGTGACACCCCAGGGGCTTCCTACTTGTGAGGGGGCTGTGCCCGGTCCATCTGGGGACGTCCCGTGACCCCAGGAGGGGCTGGTGTGCCTCTCTGTAGGGGGCCTCCCAGTTCAGTCTGGAAGACTATTGTTCACTGTGTACACTTGACGTGACTTTGCTGAAACACCACCTTTCTTTGTGCATAGCCTTGTTATTTCTCAAATAAGTAACTAAATCGTCATGCTTCTTGTTTTCACTCGTTAATGTACTGTCGTTTAGACTTCTAAATTCCCGCTGCACCCTCAACACTTCATTTTAATAACTGCAGTGGCCCAAATGGTGTTGTCTAGGAAGTGAGTCATTGCAAAGCAGATGCTGTTAGAAATGAGACTCTGCTGACTAGCTATGTAAAAGAACCTGAAAGATGCAACATACCTTAATTTTAATTTTAAAAACTATACTTTATTTTTTAATAATTGTTATTGTTCAGTCACTAAGTCATGTCCAACTCTTTGCAGCCTTATGAACTGCAGCATGACAGGCTTCCCTGTTTCGCTGAGTTTGCTCAAAATCATGTCCATTGAGTCAGTGAAACTATCTAACCATCTTATTATCCTCTGCTGCCCTCTTCTCGTTTTGCCTTCAATCTTTCCCAGCATCAGGGTCTTTTCCAGTGAACTGGTTCTTCACATCAGGTGACCAAAATATTAGAGCTCCAGCATCAGGCTTTCCAGTGAATGTTCAGGGTTGATTTCCTTTAGGATTGACTGGTTTGTTCTTCTTGCTGTCCAAGGGACTCTCAAGAGTCTTCTCCAGAAACACAATTTGAAAGCATCAGTTATTTGGTGTTCAGTCTTCTTTATAGTCCAACACTCATATCCATCCATACATGACTACTGGAAAAACCATAGCTTTGACTAGACGGACCTTTTTCAACAAAGTGATGTCTCTGCTTTTTAATATGCTACAGTCCATGGGATCTCAAAGAGTCAGACACAACTGAGTGACTCATACTTCTAGATTTGTCATAGTTTTCCTTCCAAGGAGCAAGCACCTTTTAATTTCATGGCTGCAGTCACATCTGCAGTGATTTTGGAGCCCAAGAAAAATAAGTCTGTCATTGTTTCCACTTCTTCCCCTTCTATAATATTTTCCATGAAGTAATGGGACTGGATGGCACCATTTTAGTTTCTTTGAATATTGAGTTTTAAGCCATCTTTTTCACACTCCTCTCTCCCCTCATCAAGAGGCTCTTTAGTTCCTCTTCCCTTTCTGCCATAAGGGTGGTATCATCTGCATATCTGAGGTTGTTGATATGTCTTCCAGCAATCTTGATTCCAGCTTGTGATTCATGCAACCTGGCATTTCATATGATGTACTCTGCATGAAAGTGAAAGAGGAGAGTGAAAAAGCTGGCTTAAAGCTCAACATTCAGAAAACTAAGATCATGGCATCCAATCCCATCTCTTCATGGCAAATAGATGGGGAAACGGTGGGAACAATGGCTGACTTTATTTTTCTGTGCTCCAAAATCACTGCAGATGGTGACTGCAGCCATGAAATTAAAAGATGCTTACTCCTTAGGAGGAAAGTTATGAGCAACCTAGACAGCATATTAAAAAGCAGAGACATTACTTTGCCAACAAAAGTCCATCTAGTCAAGGCTATGGTTTTTCCAGTGGTCGTGTATGGATGTGAGAGTTGGACTATAAAGAAAGCTGAGTGCCAAAGAATTGATGCTTTTGAACTGTGGTATTGGAGAAGACTCTTGAGGGTCCCTTGGACTGCAAGGAGATCCAACCAGTCCATCCTAGAGGAGATCAGTCCTGGGTGTTCATTGAGAGGGCTGATACTGAAGCTGAAACTCCAATAATTTGGCCACCTGATGCGAAGAGCTGACTCATTGGAAAAGACCCTGATGCTGGGAAAGATTGAGGGCAGGAGGAGAAGGGGACGACAGAGGATGAGATGGTTGGGTGGCATCACCGACTCAATGGACATGAGTTTGGGTAAGCTCCAGGAATTGGTGATGGACAGGGAGGCCTGGCATGCTACAGTTCATGGGGTTGCAAAGAGTCAGACACGACTGAATGACTGAACTGAACCGAACTCTGCATTTAAGTTAAATAAGCAGGGTGACAATATACAACCTTGATGGACTCCTTTCTCAAACTTGAACCAGTCTGTTGTCCATGTCTGGTTCTAACTGTTGCTTCTTGTCCTGCATACAGGTTTCTCAGGAGGCAGGTACAGTGGTCTGGTATTCCCATCTCTTTTAAGAATTCTCCACAGTTTGCTGTGATTCACACAGTCAAAGGCTTTAGAGTAGTCAATGAAGCAGAAGTAGACCTTTTTTTGGAATTCCCTTGCTTTTTCTACGACCCAACAGATGTTGGCAATTTGATCTCTGGTTCCTCTGCCTTTTCTAAACCCAGCTTGTACATCTAGAAGTTCTTGGTTCATTTACTATTGGAGCCTGACTTGAAAGATTTTGAGCATTACCTTACTAGTGTGTGAAATGAGGGCAACTGTACAGTAATTTGAATATTCTTTGGCATTCCCTTTCTTTGGGATTGGAATGAAAACTGCCTTTTTCCAGCCCTGTGGCCACTAATGAGTTTTCTAAGTTTGTTGGCATATTGAATGCAGCACTTTCACAGAATCATCTTTTAGGATTTGAACTAGCTCAGCTGGAATTCCATTCCTCCACTAGGTTCATTTTAGTTTTGCTTCCTGAGGCCGCCCTAACGTCACCCTCCAGGATGTCTGGCTCGCAGTGCGTGACCACACCATGACTCTGGGTCACTGAGATCTTGTTTGTACAGTTCTTCTGTGTATGACTGCAGTCTCTTCTGAATCTCTGCTGCTTCTCTTAGGTCGTTGCCATTTGTGTAGCGCTTGACATTACTGTCGTGACAGAAATCACATCCTTAGTCTCTGTTGCAGGAAGGAGGATGTTCCCAGGACTTAAATTTTAGTTCTCACCACTGAAGTCTTCAGGTTTTTATGACAAACTGAGAATAATCCTGTTCTTGCTGTAAAACAGAGGAAATGTTCTCAGTAAACCAAGCTTGTGAGATAAAAAGCTTACGTTGCACTTATCAATGGCTTTCTGATTGGTTCCTCTGCATGGACCAACCGTATGGTGTTTCAGGTGAATTGTTTCACAATATGCTTGAAATTTCTACTTAAGAGGAACTTCTTTTCTAAAATACCTTAATTACATGAGATCAGTTGCCTAAAGATTTAAGCCCAGTTAGAATTAAATTGATCATACAAAAGTTCTTTTTTAAAAGTTTTGCTAGTTGTAGTGAACAGCGATTTATTAAAAATGGACATCACAGTTATTAACTTTCCTGGCATGCCAGTTGGTGGTAGGAATGAAATTTGGTTGTGAGCACAATTGGGTTTGTTTTTAGGTTGAGGTGCTTTGTGTTTTACATGATTATAACCAGATTTGAACTGTTTATTGGTGAGTCTGGCATGTGGTTGGCTCAACCACTGCACCACAGACCTCTGAACTGTTTATTAAATCATGACAGATGACAGCTGATAAAAATGGACATTAAGATTATCTTGCAGTGGTTTGCAAGGAGGATTCTTAATTTTAATGAGAAGCTTCCTTGCAGCTTTTAGAAAACATCTATTTGCATATTGTGCCCTGAATCAAATCCGGTTCAAGATAACATACTGATCTGTGCTTCTGTAAATAAATTTGCATTTGTTATTTGGAATTTAGTATGTTTATAACTTTCACAGGCTATAAGTGGATTCTGGTATAAGATTCTGGAATCTTTTTTATTTCACATTGGTAGATTAGTGTTGAGTATTTATAGACATTTTTTTACTATTTTAAGGGCTTTACAAAAGACTATAATAGTTTTACCACTTATATAGTGATAAGAAAGGATGTTTAATTTGGAGATTTGGATAGTAATTATGTTTTACTCTTACATAAAAATAAACATAAAAATAAAGCTTATGAATTACATATATTTAAATTATTCTTAAATTTGACTTTTTGAAGTTTCCCATGCAATGTAATTTTCAGTTCTATCTTCTGACAGACTCGGTGATGTAACAGCACATGTGACAGGAAGTGCTGTTTCAAAGCATTTAATGTCGGTGTGGCAGGAGAGAATAGTCTTACGACAACACGAATTGCACACACATAGTTGTCTTTCAAAGAACCATCCTGAAGAAGAAGACACTGTTTAGAAAAGAGCACTTGGGAACATCTATTTTTGCAGAGAAAGTTCTGCTGCGTGGGCAGCCTGCTCTGTGGCCACCACACCTGGTTCTGTGGACGTGTGCACCTGAGTCACCCCTGGGAGCTCAGGAGATGTGACTGCCCCAGTGTCGGGTCATTAGACACACAGACACGTGCACGTGCACACATACACACGCACACACACACATGCACACGCACACACACACACACGCACACACACGTGCACACACACACCCCACACACGGGTTCATCATCATTTGTCAAGGTCCACAGTCCATATAGTCAAAGCTATGGTTTTTCCAGTGGTCATGTATGAATGTGAGAGTTGGACCATAAAGAAAGCTGAGCGCCAAAGAATTGATGCTCTTGAACTGTGGTGTTGGAGAAGACTCTTGAGAGTCCCTTGGACTTCAAGGAGATCAAACCAGTCCATCCTAAAGGAGATCAGTCCTGAGGATTCACTGGAAGGACTGGTGCTGAAGCTGAAGCTCCAATACTTTGGCCACCTGATGCACAGAGCTGACTCGCTGGAAAAGATCCTGATGCTGGGAGGGATTGGGGGCAGGAGGAGAAGGGGACGACAGAGGAGGAGATGGCTGGATGGCATCACTGACTAGATGGGCGTGGGTTTGAGCAGCTCTGGGAGATGTGATGGACAGGGAGCCTGGCTTACCCGTGGTGTCGCCAAGTGTTGGGACATGACTTAGCAACTGAACAACAACGACAAAACCTGTCTGATCTCAGAGTCACGACTGAGGACGAGGGGCTCTGCTTTCACCCTCTCTCCATTCTTTCTGTTTTAAGGAAAATCAGATGCTCTGTCAGGCGGGGAAGACGTCCTACTAAGGTGCTCTCTGCCCGCTGCCGTCACGTCTGATGATGTAGTGGACTGTCCTGGTTGAAAGGCCAGGGCTTCTGCTGGTGTCCTTTGTGTTTGAGAGAAAAGGGGATGAACTGTCAGAACAAGCAGTTTACCTCCAGTGGTGGTTGAAGGGTGTTGGCTTGTGATTCAGAACAAAGTAGTGGGCAGTACAACGAGCCAGAAAGGGATAATGCAGTGAGATGCCCATCCGGTCGGTCCACACATGGTGTGAGGTGTGAGGAGGGGGTCAGAAACTCAGGCAGCCAAAATGAGGACAGAGCCTGGACACTCAGAACAAAATGAGGACAGAGCCTGGGCACTTAGAAAGTCAACTTACGTGTTCGTCCAGAAGATTTATTTATTGCTCATCATTGAGCTTTAGAATATAGTCAATTATGAACTTACAGATCAGTATACTGTTCAAAATTTTTGAAATACTTATTATCACTTTGTAATTTATTGTGCAGTCAGCTTTAACAATTAAACTAGTTTCTATTGTCTGGGTTCTAACGTTTTTCTTTTTCTTTTGACTTTATTAAATTTTTGAATTTGTAAAAAAATTACATTGTGAAAAATTAAAGCTATAGAAAAGAAAACTCAGAGAATTCTCAATTCACTCCCTATTCACTCAATCTGGATATTTCCTGCACATGTTGGCAATCATTTTGGTTATTTTCTGGGTTAATTTATGTTTATTATATTTACTTTTGAAAAATTAATATGTACTTTCTTCATTTTCGTATACATTCCTCTCCTTACAGCGTCACCCTTCAGACGGAAGTCATCACAGGCTGTGTGCATGGCATGCTGCCTCAACTCGCCTTGATCTTGGCCCCATGCTGGCGTGTGGCTGTCCCCTCCTCATTGCAGAGCAGTCACTGCATGAAGGGGCGGTGTGTACATTCAGCCAGTCCCCTACTAATGACGCTGTATTCTTTCCAGGCTTTTGGGAATACAGAAGTGCTGCAGGTAGTATTTCTGCGTATGTTGTTTTCTGTAGGTGAGGGCGTCTTGAAGTTAGAATCTTTTATGGAGGCGTCACAGGGTCGAATAGTAAAAGCACACCTCATTGGGGGATTTGAGTTTCTCTCCCTGGGGTAGTACCTTTTGCACTTAACTGAACAATTTATTTCCTTCAGGGGCTCACCAGTGGAGGCTGTTGTCACGGGTTTATGTGTTTATGAGTCAGAGCTCTGATACACGGCTTCCCAGCTGGGAGCACAGGGCCCGCGCTTCTGGTTGACCAGGTGTATTTCCACCTTCACCTGTCTCCTGGTTGTGGCTCTGGTGTCAGCTGTGGGTAACCTTACCTGCTCTCCTTGTCGGCCTCTAAGGTTTGTGCAAGATGTCCGTCAGATTTTAGAAGTTACAGTTTTCCGGTGGGAATCTGAGTTTAGTTCTCTAACTTAATTGGGCAGAGTCTTTTTCCCTTATCTGTAGTGAAAGTGCTGTGACACCGTCACCTAATTAAATGCTGACCAAACACGGCCCTGATGGTTAGAG